>NW_015169174.1:233639-258163 GCF_001447785.1 Gekko japonicus
GACTATGCAGGGAAGTTCCACTTGATGTGCTAGCATTTCTGCTAAAGGTGCTGAAATAACATGTGGTCTCTTGTGCAAGAAGTGCCAAGCACAGGGCCTGGGCTGGATTTGGATTGGTAGGCTACCTGCCTAGAAAGGTAGATTTAATTTCTATGCCATTACTGATTGGAATAAGCAGCAGTGAACCCAGAGCTACTTCCTGTAAAAGCTGCCCCCATGGAGTTTTAACAGCTTCCGTTGCCAGGGGTTTAGGATGGTTTATGAGCTAACCCTTAGTAATGAGGCTGCTTAGTTAATTTCAATGGTTCACGGGAGCTATTAGCAAGCAGAATCCATTCAGTTCAACCCTGACTCTTAAACAGGCTTGGATGCACTTTGAAGCAATATTAGGATACTTTGTTACTTTAGGTACCTTTGTGTCACTCCAAAAAGTAGTGGGTTTATGGTATTGATTTAAGCTTTAATAAGAGGCTTTCAGCCATCCAGCCGACACGGTGCTTTCCTTGTAAACCAAAGGCAAGGCTGCACATTCCCTGTGCTGAACGCCTCATTGTAATACATTCAGCTCTACCATTACAGGGCAATATGCTAACAAGCCAGCACCAATTAAAAACCTGCCATTTCCATGAAACTTCACGGTACATCTCTCCATGCCTCTTGGTCAGCACGATAGTTCTGCTCCACAGCAACGCAGACTCCACGCGCAGCACTTCTACTTGCTTTATTGCATGCATTTTATATACTGTCAACAGAGGACTGTATTTCTCTTTGCGACACAGAGGCTTAGCTATGCTGAGTCTAGCAGGCAGTCGGGAGCTTTGCTGGCTGCCGGCATTGGCTGCCTTAGTTAATTTCTGTACTTCTATGTTTACCAACTCCTCAGCCATCACTAGGGTTGAACATTTCCACAGGAGAGTGTGACCAGGAGGGGTCGCTGGCCCTGCCTTCCCAGCTGGGAGATGGTAGAGGAGAACAAGGGGAGTGGGCCGCTGGGTGGCAGACTCAGGGAGCCTTCCCCAGGCCAGGTTGGGGGAGGAGGATATCCAGACAAAGCAGCTTGGGACCCACACAGTCAACACGCTGTGGCTGTGGCAGCCACGGCTGAAGGAAGTGTTACTCCTGGGAACACTGGGAAAGTGAAGGGCCAGAGGGAAGGGGGAAGATCTGGTTGTTAGGAAGAGTTTTAAAGCCGTGGTCAATAGAAGCCTGGGGTGGTGGACAGAGGAGGAGGGTGAGAAGCCAGAGAGGGTGTGGGCAGAGTGAGGACACACCCACCCCCACCCTGGGAAAGGCCAAGGAGGCAACTCAGAACTGAATAAATGAAGTTATCTAGATAACGGGAATCCATGGAGTCTCTATAAGGGAAAAGTATGGAACCCCTCTCTCTCTCAGTCTGCTACACACCTTACACATGGTACAGGGCTCTACAGCTCTGCCTACAGATAGCCATACAGGACATGAATTAATCCTGACCTTTGTGTGAGCACTCATACTCATCCTGACTTCTTTGTACTTGGGCCCCTCAACTTACAGCTAGCAAAGGGAATGTACATCTACAGAGAATCCATCATTTTGGCATGTAATAATATGGTGGTGGCTTCTTCAGAATTCCAAAATTCTCATTACAAATTTAAATAAGCAAGTTAATAGTCTTCATGAATGTAGGAAAATGTTGCAAAGTATTTGGGAATTCTGTGTCTTTATTTTGGTCTAAAATTTGTTTGTTTTTAAGAAGGTGGAGGAGGAGGAGGAGGAGGAGATTGGATTTATACCCCGCCCGTCACTACCCAAAGGTGTCTCAGAGCGGCTTACAAACTCCTTTCCCTTCCCCTCCCCACAACAGACACCCTGTGAGGTAGGTGGGGCTGAGAGAACTCTTGACAGAAACTGCTCTTTTTCAAGAACAGCTGTGCCAGAGTTATGGCTTGTCCAAGGTCATCCAGCCAGGTGCAAGTGGAGGAGTGGGGAATCAAATCCGGTTCTCCCAGATTAGAGACCGCGCACTTAACCACTACACCAAACTGGCTCTAGACACAGTGTTTATGATATACATTTCAGGATGGGGGGATGGATGGACATTCATAACCTATGAACAGCATGGAGATGCAGTTGATCAAGATTTCAGATGAAAGCTTTGGCCTGACTCTGAACCAGCTATGAAACATACATTTCCACATGCACATAGCTCCTATGAGAATGTCTTGTGATCCTCAGTTCTGGAAGAGGACCACAGAGGGTACTCACCCCCTCCAGCAACTGTGGATCCAGGCAATCACCATCATCATTGAAGAGAGAATCCCAGGTCTCATTTGCCACGTTGCCATCCTCACTGAGGGTTGCAGGACCAACACTGGTTCCAGTGGGCTCCTCCCAGCTGGATGGCACACTTGGTTCGGCTTCTCCTTCTGCCCTGTCTCCAGATGGATGCTGCAACTTCATGCCCATATTTCTCTGGGCTGGATCTTCCATTGAGGTCCCACCCAAGGGTGCTTCTGCTTGGTCCAGAGTGCTCTCAGGATCCCCCACAGCTGACAAGTGTATAATCTCCTTGGAGGTACATTCCTGTAAGCAGCTGGCAGCCTCCTTGGCAGAACAACTTGCCTCAGGATTGTGCTTGCCATGAGAGTTTTGACCCCCTAAATCAAATGTGGCATTTCCTACTGTCACTGAAGCCTCAGACTCAGAAGGTTTGCACTGGCAGATGTGGAGAGAGAAGCCATCCCTCTTCTCATTGCCACACACCTGTCCCAGTTCACCCTCCTTGAACATGCAACTGGGCAGACCATCCAGCCTCCCACAAGGCCCATCTAAGCAGCCTGCAGCCACCCCTGAGTTACCTGAGAGTTGCTTGACTGCATTTGCTGCTAGGCTACTTGTCACTGTCTGGATCAACATGCTCTCACTCACACAGCTAGACATATTATTCATGTTTTGATCAGACATGTGTTCAGCTGCATGACTATATGCTCCACTCTTGCTTTCCTCTTCATGGTTTAGGGTGCTATACTTATTCACTTCCACTGGAGCCAGAACATTCCTGCCTACATCCTCAGTAATACTAACTTCCTTTGGGTCTGTCTCATCTGGAACTCTCTTGGGAGCATATTCCAACATGCTACTGTCATCTATCTCTGTGTGACTGCAGCTGTCTATCCATTTACATGTGCTATGTGTATTGCTAATGTCCCCCAAAATGCTATTATTGCTGTCTGCTTCATCCGATATTCTCTCACTTGAACACTTTGATGAGCAATCCTTATGTACCTCTCTGCTGCCTGTGTTTTCAAACGTGTCATCCCCACTTCCCCCAGTTGGTCTCAAATCACATCTACTCAGATCCTTAACCTTACCAGCCAGCGTACTTTTTTCACTCATCTCTGTCTGATCTGAGAGTCTTTCACTAGCACACGGCAGCACATTCTCCTCACTGAGCCCTACCTGGTCTGGGAGGAATGCTCCTGCCTGCTTGTTCATCTCAGTGCTGTAAGTCTCTTGCCCTGCAGAAGGAAATATGTGTTTTTGTTCCCAAGTGCAGTCCACACTAGGTAAACCTGGCTGAATTTGAAGACCGGCCATCCTCAGTAAACCAGTGGAGAGCACAGTGCTGCATTCAAGAGGTGCCTCTAATTCCGTGTTTGGCAATAATGCTGGTGTTTGACTTAGGAATCCAGGGGAAGACACCTGAAAGTGTGATTTGGGCTTACGTAGGGGCTGTGGCCTCTCCTTGTACTGTATCTTTGGATTTGAGCTGCTTTGGGGGAACCCATCTCTGGATGTAATTCTTTTCTCTTCTTGGGGGAAGAGGAATCCTCCCTGCTCTCTGTGAAGTAAGCCTCTTCCAGCTTTGGGACTTGTCCTTGCTTCATGTCCTTTAACGACTTCCTTCCCTGATGGACCACGGTTCACCTCTCTGTCAGATCTGGTGGCCAATAAGGTGCTGGTTTTTGATACTGCAATTTCGCGCCGTGCTCTGGGAACATACAGGGCCATGTCTGGTTTCTTGGGCCGTATCCGGGTCCTCTCTGTATCTGGCTGCATAGTGGTTTCGACACCTGTAACAGTGGAAAATAATCAGTTCAATGCCCATATCCAACAGTGATGGCCCATGTAATGGGAAGACATGAAACAGCAGAAATGAGGAGTTTGCTTAGCTTGGAATGGAAAAAGGCCCCAATTGTCACTTCTTACTACGCAGAAGTGCATGGAAAAAGAGGAGGCAAGTAGTAGAATTAGCTGAGATAGCAGCTTCCTCTGGGCAGAAGACAAGTGCGTTTGTGCATGCTTTCAGATATACTGTTATAACTACAACATAACAATGGCTGTATGTATTCTGCAACAGCAAAACCCAAATTTTGAGCTCAGAACACATTAAGAAGAATGTTTGCATATAGTAGCTTCACTTAATTACTTTTCAGTTCTAAGACTCAGGGGTTCAGTGAATGCAGCCAGATTGATTCAGCAGTGGAGTGAAATAAAGAAGACAGAGGACATGAAAAGAGGAGCTGAATATACATTCGAGTGGTAAGAGATTAGCCAATCACAGACCAGGAAGTACCAGCAGTGCAGAACACCAAATCTCTATCCACTGGCCTTCGAGAGCTAAGGCTTCCATCCCCCAGGTGGCATCTCCCACCACTACAACTGATCTCCAGCTGACCAAGATCCATTCCCCTGGGTATAACAGCTGCTTTAGCCGCCTCAGAGGGCTCCATGGCATCACCTCCCCACTGAGCGCCCCTCCCCAAACTCCACCCACTCCAGGCCCCATCCCCCAAATCTCCAGAGCTGTCAACCCTGTTTCCAGATTGCTCTTTCCAATCATGAGGGCTAGAAGTGCACTTTTAATGTAGTAAGACCCTTAGTTGTGTCAGTGCTGGACCTTTCAGGTAAGGCAGTTATAGCTATATAGTTATAGCTATTTGAACGTCTGTTCACATTTAATCTACCCTTGCATCAAATATTTCCTGAAGATCGATTCTGCAACCCAAACACCTCTGGATTCAGATTATCTTTTCGTTTAAATTACTTACCCACCTTCTCCCCAACCAACAGAGGGCCCATGAAAGGTCATATAAATCATACAAAAACAATTAAAAATGAAATAATTTTCCATCATATGATTAAAACTAGCTCATAAGTGGCTCTCACCAAAGATAAAACATTTGCTACCATCACCTTTAACAAAAAAGCTTTGCCTAAAGGTTGGCACCAAAGACAAGCTCCTGACCCCTAACAAGAGATTATTCCATAGCACTGGGGCTACAGCTAAAAAGACCCACGAACAGGTGAATACAGTTCTACAGTCCTGGGAGATAGTGCAGCAAAAATAGGATGTGAGGCAGACAGCTGGCACATGTGTGGCACATACAGAGAGAGACACTCCCTTAGTTATTTTTGATCAATAGGCTATGTAAGTACATACTCCTTGCATCAGAAATATGATGTGAGGCAGACAGCTGGCACATGTGTGGCACATACAAGGAGAGACACTCCCTTAGTTCCATTTTTGATAAATCGTTTAGATACTCCTTGCAGCAGGATTTGATAGCATCAGCTTCCTTTGTGACTATATCTGCCCTTAAATGCCTTTCAGACAGAGCTTCCTAGAAAGCAAAGCAGTCACACCCAATTAAGCCACAGTAGCTTTGCAATAGGTGCAAGACAGGAAAGAAGCATTGTTACAGACTCCTTTGAGATCCCAGATAGAAAGTTGTCCTTGCTTTTTCCAAAGACTGACATGAATAAGCTTGCTTTCTCCACAGCTTCAGCACCCTGACACCAGTGGCTTCAAGACCTGTTGTGATGTGAAAGTCCCTTTTTTCAAACCTTCACATCTCTAGCCCCAAGTAAATTTTACCTCTACTCTTCAGGGAATCACAGCAATGCCTGGCATAAGCTTAGTGCCCTTCAAGGAACATAAGGGGGGGGGGGAATGCTACCTCCAGAACATCAGACATTCCTTCCCAAACTAACCATTTCATCTTTGTAACTACACAACTTTTTGCATTCTATCACAGTAAGTCAAACACATTTGAGGATAAACCAGTTGAACAGAATTAGCTGCAACAGATCAAAATGCAAGTTCAGTCCACACTTAATTCCTATCCTAGACACCTACCAAAACCCTGTTTCTGGGAAACAAGTAACCAGAAAGGGGAGCCCAAGCTACTGAGGTCACTCATGTGTACTTTGAACACAGAGAGGTCAGGATGAGATGCGAGAAGTCACAGATGAGCCGAATAAGGAACCACCCAGGACCTACATCCCAAGAAAAAAAATAACACCAAGCTCCAGTAAACTCCACCTTGCTATCTCATAGGAATGTATTAAGATAATTGATAAAGCCTTCAAAGCTTAGAAAAGAAGGCAAGAATGCCTCTCCGTAACCCTCTCTTCAACACCAAATGCCCAAACTCAGTGCTATAGCAGAAGCTACATGAATGCCATGGCTGGAAGAAACAGCCTGTGCTGTACCCTCTTACCCTCTCCTCTTTACAATCATGTTCTTATGGATATGCAATAAGTACAGTATATAAATCCTAAACTGACAAGCACCTAAAAGAATAGATTTAAGCTCCCACAAACTAAGAAGTAAAAGATCCACAGTATATGCTAAGCATACTACATCTCTTCTTAGCTATACTTCTGAAAATATATAGTACACACACCATTACATTAAGGTTCAAATGTCCATGAAACTGGAGCAGAAGGAGCCGCACTGAGCATTCCACATGTGCTAACACCTGCGCCTTTCCACAAGCACTTTCCAATCCAGTGGGCTTCACACCAGTAAGCCTGATGCGACTAGATGTTCCATCTTGCCTTGTGAAAATGACCTCTACATATATCCAAAACCAAGACAGATCCATGTCTGCACTGAGAGAGGCCCATCAGATAGATGGTGCTCACAGGAGGACATGTGTGACAGAATAATTCTAGGCCTGTTGCATACATGCGGTATGATTAATACAGCGCTTTTTATTCCTGTTTCATTAAAAAGTAAAGGTTCCCTTGCTCGAAAGCCAGTCGAATCCGACTCTAGGGTTGCGGTGCTCATCTCCGTTTCAAAACTGAAGAGCCAGCGCTGTCCGAAGACGTTTCCGTGGTCATGTGGCTGGCATGACTAAAAACCAAGGCGCACGGAACGCTGTTACCTTCCCACCGAAGTGGTACCTATTTATCTACTTGCAATTTCTTGCTTTTGAACTGCTAGGTTGGCAGGAGCTGGAACTAGAGATGGGAGCTCACTCCATCATGCGGCACCAGGGTCTCGAACTGCTGAACTACTGACCTTCCACAGCCTGCAGTTCAGCATCTTAACCACTTGAGCCACCGCAGCTCCACTCCTGTTTCATTACCGGGTGAGTTGTTCCCAGTTCCCAGAACAAGAGCTACTTTGGCTCTAAAGAAAGACTAATAACACAGGGTTGTTCACAAAGGAATGCCTGCTAACTGTGACTTGCATCTCCTGCCATATTCCAGCACAGAAACCTGCTGCTGCATCAAGCAAGCATACTGCAATGTGCTCTAGTTGGGGCTACTCTTGAAGACTATTTGAAAGCTGCAGTTAGTACAGAACACTCTGGCCAGAATGCTGCCTGGAGTGGGTCACAGGGATTCCAGTCTTGTTCCATCTATACTAGCTCCCAATTTGCTTCTGAACCCAATTCAAAGTACTGGTATTGACCTTTAAAGCCATATATGGCTCGGACGCAGCATACCTTAAGGACTGCCTTCTCCCATATGAACCTATCTGCCTACTCTGGTAATTTTCGGAGGCCTTGCGTCAAGTACTCCCAATATTAGAGGCTAAGTCAGGTGGCAACCTAAGAAAAGGCATTCTCAGTCAAGGCACCAAAATTTTGGAACTCCCTCCCCAGGGAGATTAGACTGTGTCCTTTTGTCATTGTCTTCTCCCAGTAAACATATTGGCGCTCCTCCCTGGCTACACATGTTTGTTATTTGTATGCCTTCGTGTTCTTATTGTATTGTCTAATATTTATATACACACATTTTAAATGCTATTTTAATGTTTTAAATGTTTAATGCGTTGATGTTTGCCACCTTGGGTGCCCTATCTGGGTGGAAAGACGTTTAAAATTAGGTACATGGTACCGCTTTGTTAGCCGCCCTGAGCCTGCTCGCAGGATGGGCGGGGTATAAATATAATAAATAAATAAATAAAATAAATTTGGGGGAAGGGCTGTGACAGCGGCAGAAGGTCCCAAACTCAGTCCCTACAGAGCACCTCCAGTCAAAGGGACTCAGGCTAGGAAACAGCTCTCTCTTCCTGAGACAGCTGTTGCTAGTCAGGGGAGATAATACTGAACTAGCATGAGTAAGTGGGGAGGGGCAAGGGACTGCTCACTTGAGGTTATTCTCAGGCAGAGCCGATGACGCCAGAGGTCCTGCCTTCAAGAAGAACACCTCACAAGCTTAATAGGCTAGAAATGTAAGGGGTAACAGGGAGGAAAACAAGCAAACGCCAAGGGTTGACTCCTACCAGGGCAACCTGCTCATCTGGTAGATGACTGAGCTGCATCTATGCATCCAGCTTGCACAAGATTCTTTGGAAATCAGTACTCAGCCTCATGCCACCTTAGTCAAGGAGCCCTCTTGATCAGCACTATTCACATAGGGAAATTAGAGATATAAGGCCAAATGTACACAGTGCAGAAAAATCAGAAACAAAGCTGAGCAAATAACTAGGAAATCTTGCATCCTAGTTCTTAAATTATAAGCTTCTGCTGACGTACAGCAAGGGACAACAACGGAGGAGCCCAGGGCCCACCCACTCGACCTCACCACCCTTCAAGGGACGGAAGGGCCACCTGAGAATTCTGCTTTGCTGTACTGATCGCCAAAAGCCACTCCCTTCTCAACGGAAGGAACAGAACCCAGGAATCCTGGCTCTCAGGATTCTTACAAATACCTGGACACATTCGCTTCCTCTTGTTCAAAACCCCGACCCTTTCCTCCAAACCCCAGACCGCAGGGCCTTCAACTATAACCACCACCCTGAGGCCCCGTGTATTTGCAACCCCCTTGTGCCAAAGAGATTTATTTTTCATAAGCTTTGGCACAAACAGCAAGGCTGCTATCTGCCAGGCACCAGGCCCCCATAAATATGCATCAGGCCATGTTTATGGAGACGGATGGCTCGGGGGTCTATCCTGTGGTTGGGGGGGGGAGGAAGAGTTGGGGAAGGGTGTGGCCACAAGATTAATCGCTGCCCACTCTGTTTAGGGGTATTCATCATGGCCCCACTGTCAGGTAAATCACTGGAAAAACACCTCTCTGGTAATTAATGGGAAGTGACGGATGGACAGCCCCTGGGCCCATTAATCTGGACCATCAGCAGCAGACCAAGATTATGAATGTCAGGATGCATAAACTGTACACCAATCAATAGGGCCAGGAATTCATCCAAGGTTCTCATTTCCGAGGCACCTCCGGTGCATTAGGCTCTGCTTGCCTTCCCCTCCCTGCTCTGCTCTGCTCTCCTTTCCCCTCCCCTTAACTGAAAACAGATCCCTCCTTACTAAGTGCAATGCACAGACAGCGTAGAATCTGGAGGGCAGGTATATTTACACTGAAGCCTCACACACCATACAGTACAGGCAAACACCCGACCCTGACCCCAAAGGCAGGAGGAGGAGCAACTAGATGTTTAGCACTTCTACCTAACTAATTTTTATCACAAAGGTGAACGTAGCTAGGAAGTGAAAGCCAAGCAGGAATCACAGTTCAGAAAGGAGGTAGCTCCATCAATAACCTGGGCCAGAGAATACTTGCCTACTGCCTTATGCCAAAACTCAGTCTAAATTCTGCTCAGTACCATGGCTGCAAATGCCTTGCATTTTGGGAAATTGTCTACAGAACACATCAAGAAGAAGAAGAAGAAGAAGAAGAAGAAGAAGAGATTGGATTTATACCCCGCCCTTCACTTGGAGTCTCAGAGCGGCTTACAAACTCCTTTCCCTTCCCCTCCCCACAACAGACACCCTGTGAGGTGGGTGGGGCCGAGAGAACTCTGACACAAACTGCCCTTTTTCAAGGACAGCTGGGCCAGAGCTTGTGACTGACCCAAGGTCATATCAGCAAGTGGAGGAGTGGGGAATCAAACCGGGTTCTCCCAGATTAGAGTCCGCGCACTTAACCACTACACCAAACTGGCTCTCAAGGGATCCGGGATGCCTGTTGATTCAACATTCAGCCCAGAGGAAGCTCTGGGTAGCCTTACTTCATCTGCCCTCACATCCCTCATTGAACCATGTTGGCACTGACACACCAAATACAATCCCGGGTGCCTGTTCTCCCCTTAAAGACAGTGCGCTAGGCTTTCTCTAGAGAAGGAGTGGTCTGCTAGCCTCAGTAATGAGGATGGTGGATACAATCCATGCCCTCCTGAGAAGTATAGGAGCTTTTCTCTAAGGCCCAGATCACTTTTTGGAAAACTTAACTAGAATAGTGCTGAAAGCTTACGGGACCTTTTACAAGACAGTGTGGGGATCAAGGCAGCCTCCCCTGGGATAAGGGGCAAACCTTAACAGACCAAAAAAAAAAAAAGGCCAGAAAACAGTCCAATCTATTTCCTAACCAAGGTGCGAACAGAGCCGTTGGATCTTTTCCATTCTCCAATAAGCTAATTTCACCAGCAGAATGGTCCCCTTCATCTTTATTGACTCTGCGAGAGGAGAACGTATCATTAAGACAGCTCCAGCCCAGAGGAGTCATTTTTCAGAACGAAGTACAATCTATTTCTTTCCAAGCAGCCACACCCACTGCGAATGAGGAACTGTGCTTGGCTAGCTGGGCGCTCTGAGGCTCTCTCACACCAACAAACTCCACTGCAGCTCTGAAGGGCAACGGTACACAGGAAAACAACTGCTCTTTGTCACCTTTGTTACCCGAGCACCACACTGAATATCTGTACCTGCAGGAGACTGAAGTTAGTAAAATGGAAACAGCCACCCAGATGCCAACAGAATGGTGCAGGTGTCCCTGTGGGGGTGGGGGAGGTTGCAAACACCATCAAGTGAGGATCCACTGAGTAGTTTTCTACATGAGCAGCAGAATGGAAAGGCTAACCCCTCAGGGGTGACTTTGGGGCAGCCAGAGATCTGGGACCTCCCAATACTTCTACAAAGCCAACAGCAACAAGGCAGCAAGTGGGATGCTTTCTGAATATCACCTTCATTACTTAGCTTAAAGGTCCATGGAGTTTGGCAGGCAGGGGGAAGGAGGACAGGGAGCTCCTGTTCTTTCTCCTAACTTATGTACCACAACCAGTTCCCTACCATTCCTGTCGCTCCCATACCTCACAGCACAAGTGTAGCATGTCACAATCCACTCTGCCTTTCCTTGCCTCTAATACAGCAGTGCCCTAACCTGGATGTCCCAGGCTAGCCCAGTCTCATCAGATCTTGGAAGCTAAGCAAGGTCGGCCCTGATTGGGAGACCACCAAGGAAGTCCAGGGTGGCTATGCAAAGGCAGGCAATGGCAAACCACCTCTGAATGACCCCATGGGGTCACCGCACGTTGGCTGAGACTTGACAGCACTTTCCTCCACACCAACACAGTTGTGTTCGTAAAACACCGCAAGGATACACTGCTCTTATGGCTAGGGAGCACTTTCCTACATTCAAGCCATGCAGTCAGGCCAGGTAGCCAATGCAACAAGTAATGAGGAACAGCCTCTCAAACCGGGTTGAACCCCCCCCCCCCAGGAATCTGCTGGGGCTCCTAAAAATTTGATGCAGACATCAAAGGATTTAAATGTTTTCTCAGCTTTACATGAACTGTAATGGTAATGGTTCCCTTGCTCAAAAGCCAGTCGAATCCGACACTAGGGTTGCGGTGCTCATCTCAGTTTCAAAGCCGAAGAGCCAGCGCTGTCCGAAGACGTTTCCGTGGTCATGTGGCTGGCATGACTAAACACCAAGGCGCATGGAACACTGTTACCTTCCCACCGAAGTGGTACCTATTTATCTACTTGCAATTTCTTGCTTTTGAACTGCTAGGTTGGCAGGAGCTGAAACTAGAGATGGGAGCTCACTCCATCATGCGGCACCCGGGTCTCGAACTGCTGAACTACTGACCTTCCACAGAACTACTTCCTAGAAATTTAACAACAGCTCTCAGAAACTGGAAGTTTTTCAGACCTGTTCTCATGCTAGCTACCAATTCAGCAGCCCAATAGTAACAGAGTGAATTTGGGAACATTTATTATCTTAGTCTGCTGACACTTGCCGATTTCAATGCTGCTTTTACAGCAACAGTTGCTGAAACAAAGGGGGTCTCAGGTTCTGTTCAATGCTTTTTAGTCTTGATGATCATAGAGATAACGAAAAGATGTGACTGCAGTGCATGAGAGTGCTCAAGGCTCAATACCAGAAAGCCCGGATATACAGTCCCCAATGAATACAACACATGTTTTAAGGACAAGAGCTCTAGCACTGAATCAAGCATTTTGATCACTGGCAACCTTTTGATCACTTATACTGGAGGTAGCCAACTGACAGCATGGATCTGATTCCCAAAGCAACTTATCAGGCCCCTAGTCACCCCCCGCTTACATTACATCAAGCTACAGTAAAAAATTCAGTTTCACTCATAAAGAAAAGAAGCAACGAGTCTGCAGTGTATTTCCCTTGCAATCTGTCACTTTAGGGGATCTCTCAGAAAGCACACTTGTTCCTCAGGCCCTCTCTCTCCCATCAGCAGTCGCATATCACTAACGGCATATGCTCCATACCTATGAAGCTCTTTCTGCCAGAGGACCCCAACCTAATTATAGAATCTGACCAGCCATGAGGAGGTCGGGTTGTGCCAATCCTGGGTTACTGTCAGGAGAATACAGTAGTTACAAGAATGCTGGTTGGCTTTCTCTGACCTAGGGATCAGTAACCTTTTGTCATTAAAGAGCTAAAATGCACTGAAAGTCAGCGCAAGAGATCAACATAAGGGCCAGCATAAGAAAATTCATTTGCATAATGGAATATATACAGTTTAACAATACTAATATGTGACATGTTGCTTAATAACCCATACAGTTTCTGCAGCCCAAACACTGGGTGTTGCAAGTCTTTTATTAGGAAGTAGTACACAAGAAGTCTCACGAAAAGAAAAAGAAAAACCATAGGCAGGAACATCCAGAACAAATGTTTCAGTGCATGGGCATAAACAGGCACACTTGGATTCCTGGCACCTGTTCATATCTACCATTTTCTTATTCTTGATTATGAAGCTCAAGACAACTAGGATATGGCTACTGCGGCAAACTCTGCAGAGGTTTCTTTTCTTTTTTTTAGGGTGGGGAGAGGAACTGCAGTCCACAAATTTTATTTTCCAGGTTTTGTTATCTCTCTTGCATCTGCAGTCTATTACACACTCCATCAGATGCCCCCCCCGCCACGCCTCGGCACCAACCCATTTCATGCTCAGAGGATTGAATCAGTGTCCCTTGGCGTGTCTCCTTTTCACACTACACTGAGCAACGTAACTTCCAACTTGCTGCCCTAAGTTCTACATTGAATCCCATAATCCACACTGCAGGACACGGAAGCTGAAAACCACACAAGTAACGAAAACACCTGCTATGGCTGGCTTTTCAAAGGCAGTGCTGGAGACAAGGCAGCTCTCAGACTGAGCAGGGCTACAAAGCCCGAAGCAGAAGCTGAACCCTGATGGTTCTCAAGCAGGCATCTTTCAGAGCAGGGGAACATAACTCAGGATTACTTTTAGGGCCACTTCTACTGACTCAAGAGGGATGAATATGTCAAGAAAAGGCTATTTTTATTGCGTGTCTTTTAAATCAATTCTCCATCCACTCCCCTTTTATTTACAGATCTCATACCAACTTTTTCGCCTTTCTGTGTACCATAGGGCAATCAGAATCCTTCTGTACTGCTTTCCCTCATTTCCTTTATCTCTCCATCTTACTATAAATACTACGTATTTGTACCTCTCAGTTGCATGCCCCCTTCTGTTTCCCCAGCCACAGGTCTCTTTGCAACCCTGTTACTCCCCCCCCCCCGGCCCCTGCTCCTTTTTCTGAACACCACAGACTCTCAGTACCCCATGTTACCCCATTTTTGTCTGTGTTGCATAGCATTCCCTTCTCTGCACCTACCGTTACCCCATCTTTGCCTATTTCCACGCCTCACAGGCTTGTCTGCCAGCTTACAGGCTCCCTCCTGCCACCCATCATGTGCAGAGTGCAAGTGAAACCCTGCAGATTTGCAAAGCCTTCAGTCTCCACAATTAGCTGAAACACCTGGGCATACTGGAGATTGTTTCCTGACTACAAAATGGAACTCTCAACTATAATTTAATTCTGGTTTGTGGGAAGGAAACAAATCCCAAAGTGTCCAGGCCCCTGCATGTGGAAATTGCACCAAACTGGGGCAGAGTGAGCACAGTAAAGAACTTGGGGAGGTGACAGCGAGTACAGTAAGCAACCCATGTCCACGACAAGCAACCAGGCATTTGTTATGATGCCTTAAAGTGCCTTCAACTCTTCCTAGCACTGTTGTCTTTTCTAGTGACTCTTGTCTTCTCATAATGTGACCAAAGTACACATTATGTTGAGCCAGTTGAGTCATTTTAGCTTCTAGGGAGAACTTAGGCTTGATCTGATCTAGAACCCACTTATTTGTCTTTTTGGCAGTCCATGGTATCCATAAATCTCTCCTCCAACACCACATTTCAAATGAATCAATTTTCTTCCTGTCCACTTTCTTCATTGTCCAACTTTCTCATCCATACCTAGCAATGGGGAATACTATAGTGTGAATTATCCTGATCTTGGTTGCCAGGAGCATATCCATACCCTTGAGAATCTTCCCTAGCTCCTTCACAGCTGCCCCTTCCCAGTCTCAGTCTCCTTCGGTTTGGAAGCACAGCCCTTCAGCTTGCGAGACCTGAGCAAGGCTGTTAACAGTAGGACGCTTTGGAGGTCAGTCATTCATAGGTTGGCCGTAAGTTGGAGGTGACTTGACAGCATTTAAAGGCACACACACACTCAATGTGTTCTGTCACTCTCCCTGCAATTCACACAGAGAGAGTCTTAGGCACAGGTGGGCCACACAGCATGGTTGGTTGCCTGCAACAGGGAAAGCTAGCATCAACTGTGTTACTTGCCTCAGTCTAGGAAGAAATGGAGAAATGCAGACATACTGGGATTATACATTTTTAGATGCTGTATTTGGATTTTATTGTACTGATTTTAGGTTGTAAGCTGTCTGAAAGTTTAACAGGAAAAAAGCAGGATATAAATGTTTTTAATGGTTAAATATTCAGAACTCCTGCAGGATCTGCCAACATTGACATTGGGGCTGCAAGCAGCCCCTGTGCCTTATTCTGCTGTTACAATTCTGCTCTAAACAAAGGTAAAGTAGAAAGTGGAGGGGAGAAAGAGCTTCAGCTTATTAAGAAACAGGAATACAGACTGACTTAGTAGCACATGCTGGCAACAGGTGAGTAAAAGTCACCCAGCAGCTCTTCCAGGGAAAGTCCAAAGCAAGCTAACTACATATAAAATATTCCACTCCTGTTCTGCTACCTTTGCAATCCATCTTTGGAACATAATCTTGTCAGGGCTTCAGTCTTGACAGCAGCAACTGGGATTTCAGAAACTGTTGGGTACAGCAGGGAGCAGTAGCCACTGCTAGGGGAACACCACTCATGGGGGGGGATAGATTGGGAAAACCTACCAAGGAAGGACAGAGATGAACCCTAGGGCACAAAGCTCTCTACCACACGAGCAGTCAGTCAGTTGTAAAGGCTGAAGTGGCACCCCATGAGCTCCCAGCAGCCTGGATCACTTCCTGGCAGCAAACTGTATTTTTAGCCTTTGAGGTTTCCGATTCCACTCAATCCATAATTCCATCAATAGACTATTTAACCTTAAAGCCATGATCACAGGAGAGAAACAGCAGCCCCTTGGCCTGGGCAGTGAAGGGAAGGCAATGCCTAATATCCTTTGCCCCACAGCACTGAGAAGCCAGAGCTTACACCATCCCTGCTGTTGGCCCTAGGGAATTTGCTGCCACCTTCCTCAGGCTCAACATTGACCACAGAACATCTGCCTACATGTCCCATTATCCACTTGCTTTTGCTATGTAGGAGCAGCTCTGGATTGGTGCTTAGGGAGCAGTGAAGTGCCCTTGTGGGACAGCACCAGGTGTCATTCAGCACTCATACATGCACAATGTCACTCTTTATCGCCTGCTGCATAACGGGCACTTCTTACAAAATAATAATGCTATTAAAAAAGAGTGAAGTGCAAGGAGACTCCAAACAACCCAAATTAGAAAGCCCTTTGGAACGCTCCACTCATTTAGTCTCCAGGCACATGGTTAGAGTGACTCCCCCTCAGTGGGAGCACCTTGGTAAAAGAAATATGGGGCCTCACAGCATTCATTTCCCCAGGTCTCTCACTATGTGCTGGAGAGCTACAACGTAACTTGCATATTCTTATGAAAACCCTAACCATCCTCAGCAAGATATATAGTCCCCATGGCCCACCTGAGTTCCCCCATGCACCCCTACAACACACACAAAACCCCTCATTTATTACAAGCTAGAGAGATCTCCCAATGATAATTAACCTCTAACAGTTGAGCCAATGGATTATTCATTAACATAACTGCTTTTCCTGAGACCGGCACAGCTTTACAGGAGAAAAGGAATTTTGATTAAGTACTGCAGCGACCGCCTACACCTTGCTTGCAACTGGCATCCAGTTGCCCTGGTGAAAGCCACCTGTAGCAACATGCAAAGCTATGCATCCAGTCCAGGACCACTGCTGCTCCACACCACTCTCCAGCACCTATCACACAAACTGAAACATAACCCATCACCCCTCTTCTGGGTTCCAGCACAAGCCACAGTGGCAAGCCCCATCCCTTTGAACTTTACTGCACAGTAAAGGCTGGCCTGGGATCAACCTCTCTTCATGCAGTGACAGGCACTATGATTGTTGCAATATCCCTCACACGGATGAGCCTACTGAGGTCATATGTTAAGTACATTCAGTAGTAAGAGACAGAGCCTGAGAAGCTTGCGGTCTTTAACCGTAAGGCGAGCTGTATACAAACTGAAGAATGCAGGGCATATGAAGGAAGGAGGAACTGTCAGTCCAGAGTAAGTAAGGAAATGGTTAGAGAGCATCTAGCTGCCTTAAATACTTTCAAATCTCCAGGGCCGGATGGCTTGCATCCCAGGGTGCTAAAAGAAATTGCAGATGTTATTTCAGAGCCTCTGGCTCTAATCTTTGAGATGTCCTGGAGTATTGGTGTTGTGCCGGAAGACTGGAGAAGAGCGAATGTTGTCCCGATCTTCAAGAAGGGAAAAAAGACGGACCCGGGAAATTACAGGCCTCTCAGTTTGACATCAATACCTGGAAAAACTCTAGAGCAGATTATTAAACGCTCTGTCTGTGAACACCTTGAACGGAATGAGTTAACTGGTAGTAGCCAGCATGGGTTTATCAAGAATAAATCATGCCAGACCAACCTTATCTCCTTTTTTGACAGCGTTACTAAAATGGTTGACTCTGGCAATGCCGTGGGTATAGTGTATCTAGATTTCAGTAAAACATTTGACAACGTTTCTCATGATATCCTTGAGGATAAGCTGGTTAAGTGTGGGCTGGATGGTGCAACTGTTGGATGGATTCATGGTTGGTTGAAAAATCGTACCCAACGAGTGCTCGTAAATGGCTCTGCGTCTAGCAAATTGACAGAGTCCATGTGGACGATCAACCCTAAGTAGTCTCCCCTGCCATCTGAGCATGAGGGTTGGTGCTGGTAGTCCTGGAGCTGGCCTGCTCCCAAAAGCCGTCATGCCAAAACCCCTTAGGGGGATCCCCATAACTGGGAAAGTGGCATGCAGGCCAATTTACTAAAATGGATCCAGCCCCATGCTGATACTACCAAACATTGTGACAAGAAGAAAGCATCAAATCAGCAATAAACATAAATAGCATACCGTTTACCCTCAACTACAAGTAAGAAAATGCACTACCCTTGTTGTGCCCCTGGCACGACACATTACCATAGGTCCTTTTGGGTGGGGCGAGATTACTTTTCCCACTGTTCAGGCAGCCCATCCCAATATAGAATAGAATGGGAGGGACGTGGCTTGACGGCAGCACATGTGAAAGGGATCTAGGTGTTCTGGTTGATCACAAGCTAAACATGAGCCTGCAGTGCGATGTGACTGTGAAGAAAGCTAATGCAATCTTAGGATGCATTAACAGAAGCATTGTGTCCAGATCACGGGAGGTGGTAGTTCCGCTCTATTCTGCTATGGTCAGGCCTCACCTGGAGTATTGTGTCCAGTTTTGGGCACCACATTTTAGGAAGGATGTTGACAAGCTCGAGCGTGTCCAGAAGAGGGCAACCAGGATGGTGAGAGGTTTGGAATCTAAGTCTTATGAGGAAAGACTGAAAGAGTTGGGTATGTTTAGCCTGGGAAAGAGAAGGCTTAGAGGAGACATGATTGCAGTCTTCAAGTATCTGAAGGGCTGTCATGTAGAAGATGGAGCGGATCTATTCTCTCTTGCTCCGGATTGCAAGACTAGATCTAATGGGTGGAAATTACAAGGGAGTTGTTACCAGCTAAATATCAGGAGAAACTTCCTGAATGTAAGAGTGGTTGAGCAGTGGAACAGACTGCCTCGGGAGGTGGTGGATGCTCCGCTGGACATTTTCAAGCAGAGGCTGGATGACCATCTTTCGGGCATGTTGTAGGGCTATCTTTCGGCTATGCTCCTGCAGAGTGCAGGGGGTTGGACTAGATTACCTACAAGGTCCCTTCCAACTCTAACATTCTATGATTCTATAAGCAGCAACCTCGGAACTCTGCCACACTTACTTGCATTTTTGGGATCCCCATGCAACTTAGGTCAGTTAATTGCCTTAGGTCCCCATGCAACTTAGGTCAGTGAACTGCCTTGAATCCAGACAGCTGGATGGCAGACCCAGCCCTGAATTCAGCACCATATGAATCCATGTCTATTTTGATACTGCTAAACAACTGATGCTATATAATCCTACACCCCTTTCTAAAAACTATCTTGCCCTCCACCCTTGTTTCCTAAGCATACAGAGAACAGGGAATCAATCGCATTTTCAAGACTCCCAAGGATCCAAATGCAACACCCTTTTAAAAAGTCACAAGAAGAAATAATTCACACAGTTTTCAGCAGACCTACTGTTTCTAATGCCAGCTCCTCAGTAAAATTGGGTTTAAAGTCAATGGCATTTTTATAAAGCTGCATGGAAGAGACAACGCAACAAAGGAGAGTGAATTAATGTCTGACCGAAAGGACTAAAGAAATTAGGCAGGATTTTACAGATATATCAAGGGCAGTGGCCCTGCTAGAGAGCACATCAATAAATAAGGAGGGAGAAGGAATTAACAAGGAATCCAGCAGGAATAAAATTATTTAAATCTGCCTCAAACCAGAAAAATAGAGAGGAATGACCTTGTGAGGAAAAAAGCTGTTTTACTCTTACATATAAGCCTCACAGTGACATGCATCCCAGTAGAAAGCAGGTTTGGCCAGCTGAATTACAGCAACCTGTTCAGCTGTTGGTAAAAAGAGTGGAATTTCTGGTTAGGGGGTCTAAGTAAGAGACCGTTTGGAATGCTGGCTCCTCTCCCAGATTCCCCATATAGCCGCTTCTGTCTGGATTTTCAGTAGAAGATAGCTTTGCAACTGAGAAACAGTCTGCTGCCAAGCCTCACATCAATATCAACTATAAAAAAGGGACCAGAACAAAAAAAGTGAACACATCTAGACAGTGATGGGATCATGGGTGATCTGGGCAACCAGGATTAAAAGAGCACAAGATTGACTCTATCAGAATTGCCATCAAAAAGATACTGGGTGGAGAAACAGCATTAAAATTCAATGTGACTGAACTTCGGGGAAAGATTCCCAAAATTTTATTTCCAAATGCCTGACAATTACATTTGCAGATGACACTAAAGGGGAATTTGCGGCAAGGAGCTGAGAGAGCAAGGAAATAATTCAAAGGAAGTGAGCGAGGCTAGAAATAAAACACGATTCAGCCGGGCAAGGCGCAGCTTGCAGAGACGGGGAAATGCAGACATTCAGCAGGGACAGAAACCTGGAAAGAGACACAGGGTGAGAGCAAATTGGAGATGAGCTGACAATGATGAAAGACCTGCTGCTATTTCAGGCTGCAGAAACATCACACCCCAGAGGAAGGGGGGACAACAGGCAGGATGCACCCATGATCACAAAGATCAGCTTTGCCCATTGCAAACTGGATGGAATTGGTGGGGCACATCAGGAGGATCAAAGAGGTAGAGGCAAAAGGAAGGGACATCCCTTGTGATGGATAGACCTCTGATGTCCCCTCACATGCACAACATCCCCTGTATGAATGACTAGGCAGGCTCCTCCTTTCCCCTTTACTTCAGTCAAGTTCTCAGGCAGTGTTATTTGGCAGTCATTAGGTCTCTCTATAGCAGGAAGAAACTCCTGTGGGGAGGAGGGTCCATATAAACTCACCAAGGATATGTTTTAAAAAAGAGACCCTGAAAAGACTCAATTAAGAGCAAGTGGCTGGCTGCATCGCCTGCTGGACCCAATTCTTTCCTAGCACAACCACAATGCTAAAAGATGTCCACTTGACTCTCCCAGTCCTGTCTTGATAAATCCAATACAAAAAAAATATGAGTTGTGCCATCAGAGTTTTTACTCATCATAAAACTAAGTTCACCAATCTCCTTTCAGAATACTGGGAATTCTGGCTATTTTTTTTGCAAAGTAACTTTTGAGCCAGCTGCTGAAAAAATATTGAAAAGATGGAGACTCTCTCTATACTTGCTGTCCCACTGGTGGACTCCCTTTAGCTACTATGATCTCCCCAAAACTTCACTAGTTTTCTCACTGAGATTCTCTGTGCATTCTCTCTAGCTGTGTTACTCCTGTGCACTTTCACCAAGCCAGGAGTGATAATTTTATAAAGCGATGAACATATTTGATTTGCATTTAAAGAATATAATGGAAATTTGGTTCACAGAAATATGATGTAGATATAAAGCTTGTAATGTTCCAGACAGCCATATTAGTCTGTTGCAGCAAAAGCAATGATCATGGCATTGTAAAGACATATTATCACATAAACTTCCATGGACTATTATCCACTGAATCAGATATGTAAAGCATCATCCTTAGTTGGTCACATGCACACACACAAATTGGTGACAACCCAGTCCAAATCTCCAGATGCCCTCACCCATTGGTTTCATGTAGATGCTAAATAACACAGGAGACAAGATTGAACCTTGCAGGACCCCACTGGCAAGAATCAAAGGGGCTGAGCAGCAGTCCCCCTGCACCGCCTTCTAAAACCGGAACAGAACTACCTCAAAACAGTGCCTCCCAATCCCAGCCCAGAAAGGTGGTCCAGAAGGATTCCACGACTGATGGTACTGAAAGCTACTAAAAGGTCATCAACAGAGTCGCACTCCCTCTGTCCTTCTCCCAGCACAGGTCGTCTATCAGAGTGACCAAGGCTGTTTCAGTCCCATAACCAGGCCTAGAACCAGACTGGAAAGGATCTCAACAATTTGCTGCCTTCAGGAAAGCTTGAAGTTGTCTTGCCACCACCCATTCAATCGCCTTGTTCAAGAATGGAACATTTGAGACTGGTTGTTAATTACTGAGATTTTATGGGTTCAGAGTAGGCTTCTTTAGTAGTGCCCAGGGCATGCCCAGGGTAGGTTTCTTTAGCAGTGGATGCACCACATCTTGTTTCAAGGTTGGGGTGACCACTCCCTCTCTTGGTCCCAGGCAGCCAGCTTCCCCCCAGCAGATTTAAGTAGTTCTGAAGGGCAAGGGTCATACAAGAAGAAGGGACGGGTTTTATATTTCACTTTTCTCTACCATAAGGAGTCTCAAAGTCTCCCCTTCCCTTCCTATCCCCACAACAGTCACCTTGTGAGGTAGGTGGGGCTGAGAGAGTTCTGAGAGAACTGCAACTAGCCCAAGGTCACCCAACAGGCTTCACGTAGAGGAGTGGGAAATCAAACCCAGTTCTCCAGATTAGAGTCTGCTGCTCTTAACCAGTACACCACGCCAGCTCTCAAGCAGGTGGTAGGCCTCAAACCTCAAAGGATCCTGTCCAAATCATCAGACTAATAAACACAAAAGTATCCCCAAACCTGGACAAGTCAGCACCCTGGCACCATCTGACCCTGTCACTGCTAATGCAGAGTCAATGTTGGAACAGGTGGGAGAGATTTTATCTGCAAAGTGCTGAGCAAAGCAGTCACAGCAGGCCATGGAGCTGTCCACCTCCTCCAGCAGGCCAGATCCCAACAGGCCTCTGACCACCCAAACAGCCCTGCTTAGGGGTTTTTTTCCTGCTTAAAGAAGAGTTCTGCGAAGCTCAAAAGCTTGCTCACACCCACTATAAAATGTTGTTGCAAATGCTCCAAAGTCCCAGCCCCTGGGATCAGTCACTGCCCCCCCCTCCTCTAAATTCCAATACAATTCAAATACAACTGTTGTCAGAAAGTGGCCCATCACATAGCTGGTCACCAGCAGCAGAGATGTGAACAACGCAAAGAAGCTGAAGCACGATGGTGAAGAATGGCAGTTATGGCGTGCACTGGCAGGAGACAATGAAAAACGTAGCCTGGCGGCCAGGAATGAAGGGTATATGTTTTACGAGGCACTGAAAGCCTGGGACTGCATGCGCGCTGGGAAAGGAGGGAGGTGCAGCACAGTAATGAGGGATACCATATAACTTCCATCCTGCAGGGGCTCTGACAAACAGAATCTCTTTGTAATTCAATAAAGTCCCAGCAGTTTCCATGGTTCATCCATCGTGCCCAAAGGAGTGCAGCCACTAGTCACATAAATTGTTCCAAGCCAATATGTATAGGGAAAGGGTGGGGAGTAAAAAGGGTGGGTGACATTGATATGCCTCCCCAAATACAGCATCAGATACCAATCAGTACAAACTTCCTTTTGAGCTCACAGCAGGGGAACCACATAAGGAACATTCAAAAACTGCTTAAAGGAAGATGGGTCTTTGGAACAAGATAGGATCTAACAAAAAGAAACGGAGGATCATTTGATCCTAAAAAGTTTCGTACGCTACCCACATGTAACATCCACTTTTAAGAGAACAGCTGTATGGGGCTGCACTTTGATACGTTTGGAAAAGGTTTTCCTTCCAATATCATCAGAGCAACTAAATGGGATACCAATACCAGCTCTCTATACTAGATAAGTCAAGTTGTGGCTGTTACCCATCTGTTAAAAGAAAAGGAGATTTTCAGATTATTGGTGGTGGGAAGTGTGTCAAGCCCCAGCTGATTTATGGCAGCGTTTTCAAGGTGTGACCCTTCCTTGGGGAGGGGGCCTCCCATCCAAATACGAACCAGGGCCAAGCCATGTTTAGCTTCTGATCTGATGAGATTGGGCTAACCTGGCCCACCTAGGTCGGGGTTTCAGATTATTAGTCTTAAATATACTTGCAGGCTACTTCCAAACCACTTCCAAGTGGCATAGCAGTCAGGATGTATATCAGGGTGAGTGAATGAGAAAGGTATGCAGAATGGCACTGGGAGTTTCAATGCCTGTCCATTATACATATCTATTACATATTAAAATGGAGATTCTTTCACATCCCACACAAAAGGGCATTAGTAACTGCAGAAAGTTCAAACAAGTTCTCTTGCTATGGAGAGAAAAATCTAAGTTCTTTGATCAGACATGTAATGTAAGTTTACCCAATATATTTAAAAGTATTTTTTAAAGGAACAGAGTGATCAAAACATGCACAGTCAGACAATATCAGTAATTACAGAGGAAAAAAAATATGTACAGGTAGCCTGCTTAAATACATTCTATAACATGTTGAGAGTTGTTCAGCAAATTTAGGTGGACCTGAATGGACTGGTTTTTGTTTTTTTTTAAAGCAATGGTGGTACATTACAAGCATATTTTACCAGTTTTCTGGTATCTGTATTAAGATACTGGTTATAGGCTATGAAGTTCTTAAGGAACTGGCCCACATAAATCTGGGATTACTTATTCCCCCTATGCCTCATTGCAAACTAAGAGCTCCCTCTTAATTTACCAGCTGTGCAGCAAAACAGAGCAACTGACAGATGCAGACTCACTCTTGACTCCCACATCAAAACCATGGTATGCTTTCTCCCTTGAGACAGGATAGTGATGGAGAGGCTTTTCCAGTACAGGGTGGGGGTTATATATTATAGAAGTGTTGCTTCATTGTTAACAGAGAATTGTTGTCATTGGAAAAATATAAATTTGTATTATAATATTCTGAACTGTTGTGCCTTAATAAAGAAAGAGAATAAGATTATTTCTCTTAAGATTTATCAGAACCAGAGCATTGTTTATAACAAACTTTTGATTTGGGAGGGCTATGAGTGCCACAGCTGTGGTTTCAGCCTCCTTTTAGTCAGTTGTGCAGACCAGGCCTTACACACTCAGGGCCAA
>NW_015169174.1:258188-293480 GCF_001447785.1 Gekko japonicus
TACAACAACAACATACTTTTTAAAAGTCTCTGAGGGTCTAACCTGCCTCATGAGGGCGGGGAGGGAACAATGCACATGCTATTCCAAAATGCAGAAAAGAAACACACACACCCTCCAGTTGCTTAAGTTCCCAAGAAAAGGGGGAGCAGAAGCCCTCCTCCCTCTACACTACCTTTGTAGACTTTTAAAGCGACATTCCTTGCCACTGCTGTGTGGGTGAAGGAAAAGCAAGCAAGTCCAACTCCTTAAAAAACATGCTCCATAGCCTGGCTCACAAGTATACAGTACAGTCTCACTATGCACCCTCCTCATATGACAATGGAAAGGGGTCTGTGCCTGTGACATCACTATCACTGCCCTTCCACTATATGTGTGTCTGTCAGCTTTCAGAAGAACTCTTTCAGAACAGGACAAGTGTAAGAGAATGAAGCACTGTGCTCCTCAGTGGCAGTAACGTCACAGGCACTATCCAGCAAGGGTCTGCAACACTGGCACAACTGTATTTCACGGGGTACAGTTCTTCATGAATTGTTTAAAATGGAAAGGGAGACAACCATATTTCTACAGTAACAGCATACTGTGATGGAAGTACTACGAAAATACAAGACTCGCATATCAGAGCCACTTAAAAGGAGACACTTGGACAACTGAACGCTTAATGCACAACAGTCAACTACAAAAAACACTGAAAACAGAATACATTTCCCTTAACAGCAAAGACCTCCACAACGCTACGTGCGAACTACAACTCAGGTCTTTTTAGTAGCAATGTGGGGTTTCCAAGAATATGTTATTGTAGCCCCAGCACCTTCTTCTTTAAAAAAAATCACCGCTACACACTTGTTGCTGGCACATGAAGTAACTAACCACCTAGCCAGAGGCGGGCACAGAACAGTTGGTGGGAAGCCGGGGGGGGGGGGGGGGGGAGATAGTCCTTCTAAATGGAAATACCCAGAGTGAAACGGGGAGGAGGGGGCGTTAGAATACAAACTGCAGGAAGACACTTCAGGGTAGCCGGACCCAAAGAAAAAGGGAAAGGAAAAGAACCGAGAATTTTTACGAAGCCAAATTCAAAACCTTCACAGTAAAACGGAGGAATAGGGTAGGGGGTGCCAGTTACCAGGCGCTGGGCCGGGTCGCTGCCTCAGCTGCTTCCGTCTTCGCCTCTTCCTCCCGCTCCTACTCTGACTACGCCCTCTTTTGCCGCACGGGCCGCTGGGAATTGTAGTCTCCGCGCCTCTCTCGGGAAAGCACGGAGGAAGCCTATGAGACTCAAAGGGGGGGGGGGGATAGAGTTGCCAACCCCTCTTCCGCCCTGCTTTTCCCACCTCTGATTCGCTTTCTCCAGTTGTACCTGTGCTGCTCCCACCACCCTCCGGGCTGGTCATCCAGGTTCACGCAGTCTCACACATGCATCCAGGGAAATAAAAAGCTGTGACCTCGTCCTGCCTGTAATCTAGCCCCATGGAGCCTAGAAAGCCTTCTTTTCTTGAATCTCACACGATGTGCGGACTGGTGGTTTGTGCAGTTTGTTGTCGTGGTGGTAGGGTTGCCAGGTCCCCCCTGGCAGGGACCAGGGGAGGGGGTAGGTAAGGTTGCTAGATCCAGGTTGGGAAACTCCTGGAGATTTAGGAATGCAGCCTGGGGAGAACAAGGACCTCAGTGGGGTGCAATGCCAGAGTCCACCCTCCAACGCATCCATTTTCTCCAGGGAAACTGATCTCTGCACTCTGAGATGAGGTGTAATTCCTGGGAATCCCCAAGTCCCACTTAGAGGCTGGCATCTCTAGTGGTGAGGGGAAGATCCTCTGTATGCTCAAATGATGTCCCTTCTTGTCTTATATAGTGCTTGGGTTTCAAAGGGGGCAGGCCGCCCTACTTCTTGTGAGGGGGACAAACACCCTACCACTTTCCTACTGCTTGACAAGGCTGCTTCTTTTACCTACTGTATCCCAGCCTCCACCAGGGTCTCTCCACCATCTCTGTGGCTATGTGCTTGGCTGAGGTGGGCATGCCTCCCACTCTGCATTATTTACTCCAGCCGTCTGTCTTTAGCCAGCGGGTTTATTACCTGCCCCTCTCCTTGGTTGGGTCAGATATGTTGAAATAGGCAGTGTCCGGTGTACAAAGGAGAAGATCCAACAAGATAATCTCCCTTGTCCTTCAAAGTGTTTTGTGATACCTCAAGAGTCACATCTCTTTCACCCTACCCAGAACATACACTGGCTGAGGGAGTTTTCCAACCAAATGAAAAGTGCACTGACTCCTTTAAGAAGTCTCCTCTATCTGAGGCAATGTCAGGAGGATCCAAAAGTGCCCTGGCTCCAAGGTGAGTATTGCAGAATGGAAGAAGCAGGAGAGAGTCAGATGACATTTAACTCAAATGGCTCCCAGCAGGTCTGGATTCTGTGTAGGCTGGGCAGAGCTTCTGCGCCACTTGCATGTGTGCAGTCTGTGGCTCCAACCTGGTAGAACTCTGCCAAATACCACCAGGGCCCTGTGGGACTTAATGGAATTCTGCAGGGCCTGTAAAGGCTGAGATGTTCCACCAGGTCTTTGGTTGAGGACAGCGACGTTTCCATCATAGCCAGGACCCTCCTCTTTTTCCTCCATCATCACTTCGGCCCTCTCCTCACCTGCCTGCAAGCCAGCGACACAGTCCAGAATGGGGTAGCAAAGAAATTGTATGACGCCATCTGATATAATGTAATTATTCTTTTTATGTTTTGTTTTGAATTGTTTTAATGGTTGTACATTGCCTAGAGGTTTACATAGGAGGGAATAGGTGATTTATAAATCAAATAAATAAATAAATAATACAGATGTCCAGGCCTAGCTGGCCTCTTTGGCTTTATGAAGAACCAAAATGGGGGAAGAAAGCAATGGACAAGTGTTTGAAAGCTTCCTTTTGGAATTCAGAGGGTGCTTGTGGAGGATAGGATTCAGCCCAGGAATGGGCTGTGAATATTAATTTGTTACAGTGTGGAGAGGAGCAGACTGGTGCAGAAATTTCACTGCCTAAAGGGAGTTTGAGTAGTGAAAAGAATAATCTGCTAGGTACTACTGCCATACTGTATCTCTGTTGCCACCCCTTCCCAGGGGCCGTTCCTGCTGGGTGAGCTCAGTATTGGTAGGCATTTCCTTTTCTGGATCCCTCATTTTGCAACCATAGCAAGAACAAAGGGGAAGAGAGTTTAGGATATTGCTTCAGGTTTTGTGTTTAGCTGTTTGGATTTGGACCAATTCTCTCATTGCAGATAAGCAGCAGGAGGAGGTTATTAGTTTTGGAAGTTTGTAGCCTGAACTGAAGAGGTCACATGATTCCCAAGTACTTTCCAGATTGTTGTGCATTTAGCCTCAATAAACCTGGTTCATGTCAGAGTTATATATATAACAAGTGGGGACTCAGAAGAAACTTGTGTGGAGGGGGCATTCCCCCACCTTTGCTTCTTTCCCCCTCCCCCTTCTTTCTCTTTCATTCTCTCCCCAACCCAATACCCCCTCCTTTTTCTTTCCCTCCCCCAACCAAGCCAATCTCAGTTCTTTCTTCTCCCCCCAGCCAATCTCCCTTTCTTATTCTTCCTCTTCCCCACCAAACCAATACCTCCTTCCTTCCTTTTCTCTATCCCCGTGCCAATTCCCCCTTCTTTGTCCTTCTCTCCCAAGCCAACCCCCCTTTCTCTCTCCCCCCCCAAGCCAATCCCTTTTCTTTCTCTCCCACAGCCAATACTCCCATATTTCCCTTTCTCTCCCCTTGCCCATCCCCCTTATTTCCCCCAGCTAATCTCTCCTTTCTTTCTCTCTCCCCACCAAGCCAATCCCCCTTCTTTCTCTCCCTCAATCCAATACCCCCATATTTCCTTTTCTGTCCTCCCAGCCCATCTCCCCTTCTTTCTTTCCTCCCCAAGTCAACACCCCCACTTTTTCTCTCTCCCCACTTTTTTGCAGGGCTCAGTGTGGTCCCCAGGCTCCCCTGCAGCCACTGGGCCCACCTCCCCCCTGCCACTTTTAGCAGCTCGTCCGTATCTGCTCTGAATGGGATCGCCAAGGCTTCCTTCCCCTCCCCTGCTTTTTGGAGAATTAGTCTCCCCCATATAGTTTTTTAAAGATTTCAGATTTTTCTGCACACCTAGAGTGTGCCCCAAGTGTGCAGAAAAATCTCTTTATTCTTCATGTGCCCCTATCTGCAGAAATAAGTATCTGCACATATGGGGCACAGTTGGGAATTAGATATATAGATTTGTACAGAGTCCTGTAGGAACAGGGCAAGGGTTGTGGCTTCTAAAGGGAGGAACTAAAACTGAGCAGGGTCAGGAGGATGGGGCTTGTGGGTTTAATTATATCCCTCCCCATCATTTGACCACTGGTCTTGAGTGACTGGAGATGGCAAAGGCCTCTTTATGTAGGAAAAGTTAAAACTCTAAAGGGAGCTGATAGGTACTTTACAGGGTCTTCTGGATGGCAATTTCAATAAAAGATGTTGGCAGTAGTATCATTTGAAATTCTCCAGGGATAAGTCCTAGTGAGCTCCTATGCCTCCATTTAAGCCCCATCTTGAGCCAACCAAGGGCCATAGGACAAAGCTGAAGGTGGTTTCTGGTTCCCATTTACTCATGCAATGCTGCTGAGCTTCGTGAACAGTCTGAATAAGGAACTGCCCCTGCAAGTCACTCAGCCCCATCACTGCTCCCTATGAGATTTTTTTATTTATTTATTTTTGGATTTATATCCCGCCCTCCCCAAAGGCTCAGGGCGGCTAACAACGAGGCATGAATGCCAAAGTTCAAACAGTAAAAACAGAATAAAACAATACAATACAGTACGCTAAAGTCGGTGTACTGTCGGTGCTCTAAAGGTTACATAAATCATTAATTGCAAGATGGGGTTCTGGAGTTATTAATACCAGACCAACAACATACATCCCAGCAGCACTGTCATCCCATCTTCATCCAGGAACGTCTCGCACCCCAATGATGCCCACACAAGTGGTGGTAGAGGTGCGGTGATGGAAGATAACGGTGATGGAATAGTGGCGGCAGCGGCTCCTACACAAAAGCCTGGCAGAAGAGCTCCGTCTTACAGGCCCTGCGGAACTGCACAAGGTCCCGCAGGGCCCGGATACCCTTTCATTGTGTCCCCATTGTGCAAAGCTTCTAGTTTCTTATTCATAGGATATTTGCTAGGAAAGCATATATTTGCATGGGGCCATGATGCGAAAAGAAAGTGATTGGCTCGGCACAATAGGGGACATAGGGTTGCCAAATGAATTTTGGCCGGGAGCGGGGGGCTCCCGGCCGGCGTCTAACTCGTGCGCGCGCGCCACCCGGAAGTGACGTTGCACACTGGGGGCGGGGCCACGCCATTTGAGGGGGAAACTCTTTGTTTTCCCCTCAAATGGCGTGGCCCCGCCCCCAGCGTGCAACGTTACTTCCGGGTGACGCGCGCGCGGGGGTGGGGTTTCCCCCGGGCCCGATTCCGCGCAGGGCGGAAGTCGGGCCTCGAAAGCGGGGGGCAATCCGCCCCCCGGGGGGATTTGGGAACCCTAAGGGGACATCACTTATTTCTTTGCTTAGATATTTATAGACCACTTTTCTCCCCAATGGGGACCCAAAGCAGCTTACGACATTGTTCTCCCCTCCTCCATTCTATCCTCACAACAACAACCTTGTGGGATAGTTTAGGCTGAGAAAGAGGAACTGGCTCAAATTCATTCAGCAAGTTTCCATGGCAGAATGGGAATCTGAACCTGGGTCTCCCTAGTGTGACACTCGAAACTACTGCACCACACTTGATCATGAGGATGTATGATGATAAATAAGCCCATGCTTATTCATAGGTACAAAACACCTGGTTCCTTATTCAAGGGCCTAATTGCAAGGAAAGTATCTCATTAGTATAGTGACCATGTCTTAGAGAGACTTGTGCAAAAACAAAATGTTTGGCAAATTAAGATGTTAGAGGACAGTCCCCCAATTGGGATGATGTATGATTTGTTCTGGCCCAAGGCTTGGGAGTTCAGATGCCTCAGTTCCTTATTCATAGGGATAATTACAAAGGAAGTGTATAATTGGCATGGTGACATCTTGCTTGAGAGTGACTTATACAAACCCCCCCCCCAAAAAAAACCTATGCACCCTAGATGCAATGCTAGGGCATTTCATAGGGTGTGGTGTCCCTGTTGTTAACCTGCATTATTTCTAGGCTAAACCTGTGTTGCGAGAGGGATCTTTTGAATCTGATGCTGGGAATAATACTTCCAAGAAAAGAAAGAACTTGGACACCAGGTTATACAGCTTCATTGGATTTTATTAGTACATAGGTTCTAACAAAGATTTTCTCACATTAAGAATTTCCAGAACATACCCCAACATAGAAAAATATTGATAGCATATAGTTTAGCTCAACCTAAATTAATCCTACCTAGAATGAAGCAGTAGCTTTGCATGAAGCAGCATAAAGCCATATAAAACGATACCAGAAAAAAAGAACAGGTAACAATCTCACCAGTCCTCCAGGATGGGGTAGTAAAGCATATTCAAAGGTGGCCAAATATGACTTGGTAGGAAAAGGCCTTACCTCTGAGCAGAGGTCATTTCGGGGGGGATCGCGGGGGATCGCAGTTCCCCCGGGTGAGGTACGGGGGGCGGGGCACATGACGAAGCCCCGCTTCCGGCCCTCATTCAGCCAGGAGGAGGCAGGAGAAGAGGGAGGGTAAGTTGCTTCCTCCCTGCCTCTCCCCACCCTTGCCTGCCTGGGGCCAGGGAGGGCCTTCGCGGGGCTTCCTTGCACTCCCGCCGGCCTTGCAGGTCCACCGCCGGGCCCCTCATGGGGCTCGGCAGTGGAGATGCAAGGCCGGCGGCGGCAGCCGGGACTGTTGGGGGCGGGGTGTGTGGCCTTATGACACACTTCTGGTGATGTCAGGGGGTGTGGCCTTATGACACAGGGGGTGTGGCATATGCTAATGAGTTATGCTAATTAGTTCCCCTAGCTCTTTTTCTACGAAATGACCCCTGCCTCTGAGGGGTCTTCCTTCAGACGGGCACCTGAAAGACAGGAAATGAGCAAGGGAGAGGCTGATATCCATTCATTCATCCATCCATCTGTCCTTATCATATAGTCATGAAAAACATATATGACGTGTCTGTGTTTCCCCTAGCAAGAACACCCCAGCAATGTTGGGTCAGATCAACTTATGCTGGAACCGTTCCTAAACCCACTTTTATTTTGGCCCAGCACTGCTGACACCGCTTATTTCCTGACAGCATCTATCTTAGAATTAAATATTCTGTCACAGTCACCCTTCTTCACATCCATAGCTTCCCTCAAAACCATCCCTTCAGGAGTTTCTGGTTACTGGCAATCAATGCTTCCTCTAAGCTGTGGAGTCTTGTGAGCAGAAATTCTACTTTGTGAGCTATTGGCATTAAAGTTGTGAGCATACAATTTGGCTACTGCATAAATTAGTTTGCTCTGGAGCCATCCTTCCTGAGCTAAGACAAAAATGTGTGAGCTGAAGGCTGAAAAACTGTGAGCTAGCTCACACTAACTCAGCTTAGAGGGAACACTGCTGGCAATAATGGATACAATAGTGTACAGTGCATAATAGTGTACAGTGCATACATAGCATAAGCGTGTAGTGTATACGAGTGTGTACAGATGCATCAGGCCAGTAACCATGGTGGGGCATTTGGGGGTGGAATCCCACCATCCGTGAGCCCCGCCCCACCACCTGATGATGCCAGACACCCCCAGTCCCAGTGTGCCTAGCCCTGCAGCTGCAGGAAGGCTGGGGGGGGGAGGCAAGCCCCCTGCCGCTTCTGGTCAGATTCACTCCAGGCAGATCAGCTGTTAGGTTTAACAGCTACAGGGAAGGGAGTGAAACTAACCAGAAGCGGCAGGGCAGCTTTCCTTTCCTTCCCCAGCCTCCCCACTGCTGGGGGAGGGGGGGCTGGGGAAGGAGAGAGAGAGAAAAAAGGCATGGGGTGGTGGTGGGGAAGCCAATCTCTCTCTCTCTCTCTCTCTCTCTCTCTCTCTCTCTCTCTCTCTCTCTCTCTCCCCCATAACTTTCCATAGTGGGGTGGGGTGGGGGGTTGGTGATGGTGTGGGGGAAGCCAATCTCTCTCTCCTGGGGTTGGAGATCCCCTGGCATTACACTTGATCTCCAGGTAGACTCTATGGCACTAATTCCCATTGAAGTCCCTCCCCTCCCCGAACCCCGTGCTCCTCAGGCTTCACTCCCAAAATCTCCAGTTATTTATTATTTTTAAGTATAAGCATAATGGGTGCCCCACAAGAAAAATATCTGCCCCACAAAATGAAAAATCCTGGCTGTGGCCCTGAGGTGTATAGTATTCGTCTGTATATGGCATAGCATAGTTTTGTGATTGCATAGCTTCATGATTACATATAAGTGTAGGATTTAAAATGCATTAAAGAAAAATTCAGACAGAGGAGAAGCCTGCATGTGTTTGTTCATTCTGCTTTGGGCAATGTCCAGATATGTCCCAGACCTTGTCTCCACTTTGCTACTCAAACTTCAACATCAGCTGTCTGGTCATGAAGGCTTTTATATGAATTTAATCCATCCTTTTCTTATGAAAAGGAAATTTTATTCTATTTTTTTCATTTTGGAGAATAAATAATTAATAATTATCATATGGCTGTGTGTGTAGTATAGCCAGGAGATCCTAAGATTGTCTGGCAGCTGGAAGTTCTAGTTCTTTTAGTGTTATGCAACACTAGGTGGCGAGCTAGACTTTGTTTTTAATTCAAGAGGCATTTCAAAGGTGGTTTGCCATTGCCTGCCTCTGCATCACACTTTCGGTATTCCTTGGAGGTCATCCATCTAAACACTAGCCAGGGCCAACTCTGCTTAGCTTCCAAGATCTGACGAGATCAGGCTATCCTGGGCTATCCAGGTCAGGGCCATTTTGGAGAAAAAGGGGTTTTCCTATGAAACTCTTTTTAAAATCTGAAATCTATCTAAACTGGCAAAATTCTTCCCACTCGTCCTGGTTCCTGCAGCTCAGATAAGTTGATATTTGCGAGTCTCACTAATTGTTAACCCGCCTGAACCTCTTAAAGAATCTAACTTCTGAGGTCAGGAAAACCCCCAAGTAATTAGGCTATTATAATGGCTGAAATGAGATCCTTTTCTTGTCTACCTACCCAGGGAGCTTATTAAAATCTTTAAGTGTATTAGAGATATATATAGGGTTGCCATGTCCTTACCAGCTGCTGGTGGGGGGGTCCTGGCTGGTTTCTGGGATCTTCTGGTGCACACATGAAGCACGCACACCACAATGACATCACCTGGAAGTGATGTTATGGCACCGGGCATGTTGTGCAGGGGACGTGCTAGCATTTGGACGTGCTAGCATTTGGTAACCATAGAGGTTTCAGCCAAATGCTAGAGCATCCCCCATGCAATGTGGCCAGTGCAATGACATCACCTCCAGGTGATGTCATCGCTCTGGGCACATCACGTGCAATGGGGGTCTTTGGGGGAGGGGTTCCCCCACTGACCAGCTGGCCAGCAGCGGATTGGAGCCCCTGAAAGTGGGGGGAAAACCGCCCCCATTGGCTATACACACACACGCACACCAAAAAAAACACACCCTATCATTCTCATTATTTCAGCTTCACCCTCAAGTATTATTTTCTTTGCCAGTAATTTCATTCTGTCTGCGTAGCTCAGAGCAGTTTATTTGCTAAAAGCCATGGACTTCAGTCGTCTGCTGTCTCCTCGTTTTGGGAGATCAGCCAGTATCTATATTGTTTTTTGCCAGTAAATTTTCATCATAAGAACGGAAAATTTCCCTTGTCTCTTTCGGTCCTACTTCTAGAAAAAATGGCTTTTCTTTGGTTCTTTTCTTTGATTCAGGCCTCCCCTAGACTAACACTGTGGAACGGATGCATGAATTTGGCTGAGCTAGATTTTACCTATACGTGCAAAACCCTATGTTGGGGATTATTAGGAAGGGAATTGATTTGACCTATAGGTGCAAAAATGCTATGCTGGGGATTATTAGGAAGGGAATTGAAAACAAATCAGTCAGTATCATAATGCCCCTGTATAAATCAATGATGCAACCTCATTTGGAGTACTGTGTACAGTTCTGGTCACCACACCTCAAAAAGGATATTATAACATTGGAAAAAGTGCAGAAAAGGGCAACTAGAATGATAAAAGGGTTGGGACACTTTCCCTATGAAGAAAGGTTAAAGCATTTGGGGCTCTTTAGCTTGGAGAAATGACGACTGAGGGGTGACATGATCGAGGTTTACAAGATTATGCACGGGATAGAGCGGGTAGAGAAAGAAGTACTTTTCTCCCTTTCTCACAATGTAAGAACTCATGGACATTCAATGAAATTGCTGAGCAGTTGGGTTAGAACAGATAAAAGGAAGTACTTCTTCATCCAAAGAGTGATTAGCACACGGAATTCACTGCCACAGGAGGTGGTGGCATCTACAAGCATGGACAGCTTCAAGTGGGAATTAGATAAACATGTGGAGCAGAGGTCCATCAGTGGTTATAGCCACAAGGTATAGATAGGAACTCTCAGTCTGGGGCAAGTGATGCACTGTATTCTTGGTGTTGGGGGGGGCAACAGTGGGTGGGCTTCTAGTGTCCTGGCCCCACTGGTGGACCTCCTGATGGCACCTGGTATTTTTGGCCACTGTGTGACAGAGTGTTGGACTGGATGGGCCTTTAGCCTGATCGAACATTGGTTTCTCTTATGTTCTTATTTGTTATGCAAAATCAAAACTCTGGACCATCCTGAAGGGGATGGCCTTCCAGTCATGGGAATAGATGGTTTCCTGTGGTCCAAGAGAGAGTTGCAGAGGTGTGTGAACACTTCCTTATTGAGACTATTGAGGCTACTTTTAAAGACTGATTTTGTTTAAATTGGCTTTACCAAGCAGGCCCATAGCTACAGTGGGGCATTTTGGGGCTTGGCCCCTCAACTTCTTACCAAGGCCCCACAACTTCCCCACCTGCCAGCAGCCCCAGCGGGCTGTGGGTCCTTAGCTGGTGGTGTGGGGCAGCTGCAGCAAAAAGTGGCACGAGGCAGCCAGGCAGGCGGGCCGGCAGGTGAAGTGGGGCCGGCAGGCTGTGGGTCCTAAACTGGGAGCGGCGGCAATGGCCAGGTAGAAAACGGTGCAAGGAAGTTAGGTGGGCTGCCAGGCGGCAGGCATGGTGGGACCAGTAGGCTGTGGGTCCCAAGCTGGTGGCACCAGCAGTGGTGCAGCTGCCACAGGAAGCGGTGTGAGGAAGTTAGGTGGGCCGGCCGGCGGGCGAGGTGGGGCAGGTGGGCACAAGGAGGCAGAAAGGACTAGTTTCAGTATTAGACAGCTCTCCCCCTTCCACTCTCACCAGCTAGGACAACTTTGGCTGCTTCAAACCAAGAGCAAAGCCCTCCTCTCATTGAAATCTGCTTGAAAATCACCCACCCTCCACAATATGGGAAACAATCCTGCTCCTGCATGCTCCAACTGGCCCCCCAAAATCAAAAAAATCCTGGCTACGGGCCTGTTACCAAGTATATGATATCTCTGCAACTGATGGTGCTGTATGAGTAACTTGGGGACTAACTGCACATCATGTTTGGTGTCAGGAGGAGGTTCCCCCCCCCCCCAAGGTCAAACTGACACTGATCCAGGGAGGGGATTTGACTTTCTCTGCTGCAACTGTAGGCTTAGCTCATTTTCTTTTATAATTGAAAGCAAATTTCCTGAGTATACCCATTCTTTTTTAGTGGCACATGGTTGTCTCAATTTCATAGGCTGATATGCTGAAGGCTCAGTTTGTGCGGGGGGTGGGACTTATGTCATATCATAGCTTTATGATGCTTTAGGTGACAAGGCTAAAATTATGCATGTATTGTGTAAAGCACAGGATGATGGAAATGTGATTGTAAATCAGCCTTCCTGCATGGCTGTCCGTTGAGTCAGAAACCTGAGACAAGTTCATTTCAAGTGGCCTTTCTGCTTTTCAGACTTGCACAGCAACAGCAGGGTAGGGGCCAAAAAATCCTTTTCAGTGGTACATGTGAATTCTGTCTCCTGGACTTAAAGAGTGTTCTATTTGGGTTGTCAAGTCCCTGGATATTCAGCTGAGAGGAGGCTACATTTCTGTCTTGGACTTCTTGTCTGACTACATGCTTTTGTTTGATGCTGCTTATCTGATTCTGGTGAGCGTGTTCATGTGTAGCTGAAGAATGGCAGTGCCACACTGCAGTGTCAAAGCAGCACCAACCAGCAGGATCTCTTGAGAACTGCCAAAGCTAGAAAGCTGATACTGATAACAAGACTTTGACAAAATTGAAAATGCACATGTTTTGAGTGAAGATGGAGGCAATGGGAAGGGCAGCTATGGAAGGACACTTGGCAAAGACCAGTGGGACTGTTCGGGTCCAGCTCTGTAACCTGGTTAAGACTTTGAGTGGGATTGTTCTCCGTGTTTATCTTCCTGGAATCTTGCCAAGTTATTAACTCAGCAGCTCCAGGAGTTATAAACTATAGGTTACCCATGTTCTAAGGAGCTGCAGTGGCTCAAGTGGTTAAGATGCTGCAGGCTGTGGACAGTAGTTCAGCAGTTTGAGACCCAAGTTGCCGCATGATGGAGTGAGCTCCCGTCTCTAGTTCCAGCTCCTGCCAACCTAGCAGTTTGAAAGCAAGAAATTGCAAGTAGATAAATAAATACCACTTCAGTGGGAAGGTAACAGCGTTCCATGCACCTTGGTGTTTAGTCATGCCGGCCACATGACCATGGAAACGTCTTCAGACAGTGCTGGCTCTTCGGTTTTGAAACGGAGATGAGCACCGCAACCCTAGAGTCGGATTTGACTGGCTTTCGAGCAAGGGAACCTTTACCTTTACCTTTTACCCATGTTCTAGCTAGGCCAGGCTAGGCCAGTCATGCAATGGTCACATGACTGTCTACTCTGGGCAGGTGGCAAGCGGTCGTTTGCCTACAGCGTATTGACGTGCCTGTGAAACTAGAGTTCTTGTAACTCCAAAGGGGCAGAAAGTCCTTTTCTTGCAGTTCTCACATGCTACAGTCCATAGCAACTTTTCATATGCTTCATTTTACTAAGCCCTGATCCTCCTCTCTAGTGTCCCACACTGCAGCGCTGCTAGGCCCACTTAAAAAGAAAAGAAAAGATGCCTTGTCCATTCTTTATGTTAAACCATCAACACATATCAAGTCCAGGGAAATACACACAGAGATTGGACTCAGCATCTCCCTTCTTCTGGAACAATTTTTTTTGCAATTTTGAGCAGCAAGTCAGGCAATACTTCTAGCAAAAGAGTAGGGACCTTGGTGTAGCCACCATAGAACTACAACATGCAGAATGGTCGGGTCCACGGATCCTGAACCTAAGAGCCAGGCTAGAGGAGATGTGAAAGGTATACTATTTTCCATCTGTTTTCCAGAAAGCTAATGAGCAATCCCAGACTTTGAAGGCCAGGAAAGAGTTGCAAGGTGAGAGATTGTTTAACCCTTTCCTGTCCTGCCTCACCCAGGGTTTGAAATATTCCTCCGAGGCTGCAAATCCCTCTGGGCAAGAGAAAAGAAGAAAAGGTTCTGGCTTAAACCTATATGAGTCAGAGTGAATTGCAGCTTTGGAGCTGCAATTGTGGGAAAGACATGGGAAGAAAGGGTTAACCACTTTCTCACCTAGCAGCCCTTCCCCTTCTTCAAAGCAGCTGTCTCGGTCTGCTAAATAACTTTTCAAAAGGGGGACAAGATCCTTGATCTTTTGCATCTCATCTGGCTTAGCCCTTAGTCTGCCCCCCCCCCCATCCATCCTATGATTCTGATTTTATATTTTCCTCAGTGACTGGAGCAAATGCTTCTAAGGTATAAGGTTCCACTCCAAGCATCACTAATTAAAGGCTGTTGTAGGTAGCAGAGTATGAACAAAGTCTTTGCCTGAGACTGTTGGTGAGGCCTGTGCCAGTTTGAGTGCTGATCTGAAAGCCACATTGGCCTAACAGTATCCTAGCAAGGTCTTGTGTGTCTATATTTCTACTTTGTTGTCGAGGGCTAGGTCTCTAGGAGTGAACCCCAGCCACGTAGCGTGTGCCAGAAAGGGAGATGAACTGTCTGACTTCTTGATCAGATAAAAACACAGACGCTCTCACTTCCTGGCAGGCTGCAATCCAGTTCTGAGTGGCTCCTTGTCATTAACTTGTGGGCAAGTGACTGACACAGTGGGGCAATTTTCTACCCAAGGAGTCAGAGGTCACTGTTCCCAAAACCAGAAGAAGCATAAGGACTAAACAAAGGAGATAACGTAGATCAATGTGCCTTTCAAAGCCTAATCTCTTCAGTTCCTATCCCCACCCCGCAATCAACATTTCAGGCCTCTTCCTCTCCAACATCTTTGATGACCATGATAAAACCAGATCGCCTGAACTGCCCTGAAATATCGGTGTGCACATGTTAAACTTCCCTTCAAATCACAAGAATCAGAAAGAAGGCCCATTGTCAGCATAGAAACAGTAGCCACCATAGTCCACAGCCCATCCAACGTTGGTTGCAGTTAATGATCAGATCAAATAGGGAAAGGAAGAAGTACTTCTTTTGTCTACTGCCCTTAGAGCAGCCATAAATTTAGTTATGCCCTGATTTTCTCCCCAATGGGGACTCAAAGCAGCTTGCAGCATTGTCCTTCTGTCCTTCATTTTATTGTCCTAACAACATCCCTGTGAGGTAGGTTAAGTTGGGAGAGAGTAAATGGCCCAAGGTCCCTCACGGAGCTTCTGTGATGGAGTGGGAACCTGGGGCTTCCAGATCCTAGCCTGACGCTGTAAACTCTATACCACACTGACTCTCATGAAGAGCAGTCAGTTCTGAATGGCTCAGGTCAGAGTTCTTTGCATTGAAATCACGGAAGTGCCTTGCCCCCGTTTTCTTTGCTGCTCTCTTGATTATTGCAGCGAAATCTGGTCAATCAAATATGCATGTACCACATACGTATTATGCCATCTTACAACTGGGTAATTTCTGTGAATTGGCTCTTGGAGGCCAGAAATTTCCCCCTTGCTCATTGCCTTGTTAGTTAGTAATCAACACCATGTGCATGTGAATCCAGCTGAGTCTCCCATCATCATCAAGGGCTCCCTGTAGGTTTGTTTTCAGCACAGTTTGCCTACTGGACTCTCCCCAGTGTTTAGCCTCAATGAGGAGGCGCTGACAGAATCTGATGGGACTTAGAATGTGGCGGGCGGGGGGGGGATGAATGTGTGTCTGTGTGAGAAAGGGAGATTATAGTTCTTCTATAGAAAAAAAACACCTGCACTTTCTTCTGCTGCTGTATGGCAAGGTTCTTTCCTGACCTCCCTAAGTGCTGAAGACCCCCAGGAATCCCTGTGGGCACTGCTCCCATAAACCTTCACAACGATGTTCGCTACCTATTCAGTTGCTCAGTTTCTAGAGGCTGCAGAGAAGTGTCAAAGGGAGGTATTTTTAGACATGGGTTTTATTTAAGTTTTTCAGTTTTATTGTTCAAGACTTCAGTCTAAGAACAGGGGATGAAAGAAGATGTTCCCATAAACTATTACAAGCAAGTTCTGCTTATACTTATCCAGGCATCAACATTCCTGCTTGACCCTAGAGCAAAGAACTACAGAAAGACCCCATGCCTTCACAGTATCTTCCACGAATAGCCTTTTTTCTTACATGGACATAATAAAATCCATGTACAAACCATGTGCACCATAATGTGTGAATATCATGCCACTGCTGTTATTAATACTTGAAAATTGCAGTCGCTTCCAAATGTATGTGATTATGGCAGAATAGACTGGTTTTCATACATGGCTGTACACATTTTGTACAAAGCCTTTTCCTTCCTCTGATCTCATCAGGTCTCCAAAGCTAACCAGGGTCAGGCGTGGTTAGTATTTGGATGGGAGACCACCAAGGAAGTCCAGGGTTGCGATGCAGAGACAGGCAATAGCAAACCACCTCTGAACATCTCTCGCTTTGAAAGCCCCACGAGGTTGCTGTAAGTCAGTGGTGACTTGATGGCAAATTTTATATATATAAGTACATGGTACTTCAAAACTGGATACCTTCCACCCCTCCCGTATATATTATATATGTGGGGTGGAAGGGATCCATTTTTGAAGTACCATGTAGTCAGCCTACCTAGTATAAAACCAGGCCACCAAGCAGCCTTGTCATTTAACTGTGAGTGGCACTAATATTTTGTGAGAGAGCCAGTTTGGTGTATTGGTTAAGAGCAGTAGACTCTAATCGGGAGAACTGGGCTTGATTACCCACTCCTCCATGTGCAGCCAGCTGGGCAACCCTGGGTCAGTCAGAGTTGTCTCAGAGCTCTCTCAGCCCCACCTGCCTCACAGGGTGTCTGTTGTGGGGAGAGGAAGGGAAGGCGATTGTGACCTGCTCTGAGATGCTGAGGGAAGGGCAGGGTGTAAATCCTCCTCCTCCTTCCTGCACGTGTGGCAGAAAATCTCATCCCAATAATCTTCTGTGAATCTAATCATTAACTCTATCCTGGATTAACTCCATTTTAGGTTGATTACTCTTTTGTCTATCTTTTTTAAAAAACTGCCCTCTCTTTATAACATCTCTTCCCATGCCTTTCTGGTGTTCGCAGCCTGTAATATAAATTATGGATCTGTACTTCGTACATCTGATGAAGTGAACTCACAAACACTTATGCTGGAATAAATTTTGTTTCTCTCTAAAGCACCATTGGACTCCTGTTTTTATTTTCCAGCCTATCAGTTGCCAAGGTGTCCTAGATGATTTCCTCTGTTCTCAAACCTTAGTCTTTCCTGAAGATGCACACCCTTCCATAGTTGCATATCAACACTTCTGACCCAGCAGAAAAAGAAACCTGTCACCACTGAGTAGAGTTTCCATGGCCTTTCAGTGTTTGGACTGATGTGTAAAGTGGGGATAGAAGAAGATGTAACAGCGTGAAAGCCATGCTGTGAATGTCAGGTGGGAATGTATACCAGCAAACAAGGAAATTCCATGTGTGAGGGGGTCCACCCCCATCCAGAAGTATTGGAACATCTCTCTGATCCATTAACACAAGAAGACCCCTATCTATTGCTCAATACCTGCAGAACCACACAAACTGCCATAAGGCAGGGCTGGACTCACTGCTGCAAAATAAAGCCAGATGTGCCCTTTTGCTGGGTTTCAACTGGCCTGCTTTAAATGGTTTTCTGTTCCCACCCCCATCTCCGTCCTCCTCTGCAATATGTCCTGGGACACACACACACAAACGCAAATGTGCATGCATTTGAGTGAATTGAAACATACAATTGAGCAATGACTTTTTCCCTCCGTGAAAGGGAGCAATTCTCATTAAGGCAGCTGTGCCAGCTGTCACGGTCCCTCAGGAGCCAGCTATGCCTGTATGCAAGAGGTTGCCAGTAGGGGAAACAAGGCGCAGCCCTCCAATATTCCAGGATTCCCTCCTGGACTGGATCGCTCCAGTCTAGGGAGCCACTGAGCGGAAGACGACTTGTGTGTTAGTTTCCCTGCAGGCAGTAAAGTTAATTATTCTTTGATTAATCTGTCTCTCAGGTAATGACAGAGTAGTTATCACAGCCAAGAGCACGAAGCCTGCATCTAGCACCGCTTGGCACTTTCCCGCAGCAGCCAGCCCCACCTCGGCCCCTCATCTCTCACCATCCCCTGACCGGGGAGCGGGGCTTACTAAATGCTTGGCCCTCAGAAAAGGTTGCTTCTGAGCAAAATGCCCATCTCGGTGACTTGGTGTTCATAAGAAAAGTTCTGCTGTGAATGTCAAGTACTGGGATGGGCTGAGGGGAGGTTTCCAAGTCACCAGAGTATTGGGGGGGGCACAAGCTGCTCAGGAGCAAGCAAGGCAGCGTATGATACAATGAGAGGCTTCCTCTGAGCTGCCAATCTCGTGCCCCCTTGGCCTCCTCAGAGAATGTACAGAATGCAGGCAAGTAAAAGCACCTCACGCCAAGTGCTCAGCAGCAGGCACCGTGCCCGTGTCGTGCTTTCTGGCGGTTGCTAGCCCAGGTGGCTCTGGCCTGCGCGCTGCTCTGTGTTGTGTTTAATTTGCTAAGCAGGGAAGCTTTACTGATGGAGATGATAAGCTTCCGTCTCTCTAGCGCAGAGAGGATGTAATAACAGCAAGAACTCCTGCCCTTTGCTCCTGGGTATGAATGCTTCCTTGACTCTTTATTAATACAAGCCTGCATTTACACATGCACGCCGGGGCACAGACATACATGCATGCCCACGCCTAAACACCTACACACACACACACACACCTATGAAATTACTGTCCAAGCCCACTCCTTCTGTCAACTCCCATTGCTGCTAGTCAAAGGAGTTCAGTCCTTTCAGGTGCTCCTACTGGTACCAGTTCCTAAATGCATTCCTAAAGCCCTCAGTCAGGACTGTCTTTCCTCCTCACACAGCCAAGAGGATGCAGCTGCTCCTGCAGATAACGTGGATGAAACACAGAATTCTCCGCAGTGGGAGCTCACTGGTCCCTTGAAACTGTCTTTTGGGGCCCCTGGGAGCCGGAACACAGGGATGGTCACCCTCATCCCCACTCAGTCCTACAGTTGGCTCCAGGCACCTGAGACATCAAGCCTCAGCCAGCTAAAGTCTAGGGCAGGGCTGGTCAAACTGCAGCTCAGGAGCCACAGTCTAATTTAATGTTACTAAAAAGCAAATTTGCATATTTTCCAATAAATGTGTGATATTTGTTCATGTCTTGCGGCTCTCAAACATCTGATGCTTATTCTGTGTGGCGATCCGAGGAGGCGACGACCAGATCGGATGAAGGCGGAGTCGGGGCGACGCAACTGCGAAACAACGCGGCACGGCAGGAGCCCAACGGGACGTGAAAGCCGGAAGCTGCAGTCCGAAGCAGTGCGCGCCAGAGAAAGAAGCCATCAGAGCCTGCCTAGAGTTGGTCGCCAGCCACCTGGACGCCAGGAACAACGCCCGAAAGCCAGCCGGATGAGGAGGAAAATACGCCGCATGGGTGCTGCTAGGTAATCCCCTCCCCGTGAATCTGTGGCCCTAGTTAGGGTACAAACTGCGCAAGTAGTATAATGTAAACCGCTCTGAGACCCATTAGGGGGGTCATGGGCGGTATAGAAATTGGAAATGTAATGTAATGTAATGTAATGGCTGTTATGTTAAGCAAGTTTGGCCACCCCTGGTCTAGGGGGCGTCCTCAGCACCTTGAACTGATGTTGGGCTTATAAGACAGCTGCCAAAATCACACAGGATAGCTCAGTAACCTCCCTTTGGCACCAGCCAACACTGCAGCGTCCCCAGCTTTGTACAACTGGAGCTCAGGGACTTCTTGCCTCCAATAAGGTAGCAGCACCTGTCAATGCCCCCTCCCCATTCCCAGCTATTAGGCTCCCACTGAGACAGCATAATGCAAATCGAGGATGTCTGGCCTACCAACACAGCTGTGCTAAAAAGGATTAAAGACATCTATGATACTGTTATTTGCCGTTTAAGGTTGGGACTAGTCCCACGTGGGCATCTAGCTGCTAGACGACAGGAAATTCTGGCACAGCGCAAGCCATGCGGCACCTGACACCTTTCGCTCCCCTGGCAGTGCCACACGGGGACTGCTGGTGCCTGAGTTGCGTTTGCTGCTGAGGGAACCCTGCTGTGGATGGGATTGATTTTCCCATTACCTTTTAATGTCGCATATTAAAGGCGTATGGATCCACTCCGTTACTCCTCTGCTTTATTAGCTTCCGGCAAGGCTGATCTGGTGTCGCTGCCGCTTTCTAGGGCTGTGTAGGCAAGGGCGGGGCCCCAGGCGGCCAAAGAGCTGTGTGCTTAGAGGGACAGCAAGTGGGGCTGGTGCCAGGTGTTTGTAAAGTCCATGTTGTTTGGTGAGCAAAGAAGAAGAGAAGAAGACCCTGTAGGGGGCAGCAGGAATACAATTAGATAGGATAGGGCAATTTCCCCCTTCTCAGAAGTGCCACATTCAGTCTTGCCCCCTCTCTCTCAGCTATAGATGTAGTTAGGAACCTATCCCTGTCTCTCCTCTTTCCTATCAAGTTCAGGGGTCATTTTGTAGAAAAAGAGCTGCAGGAGCTCATTAGCATAACTCATTAGCATAACTTATTTGCATATGCCACACCCCCTGACATCACCGGAAGTGTGTCAGAAGGCAACACCCACCGCTCAGGCTCCACTGGACTGTTTTGAACTGCTAACTATTGGGGGGGGGCATGCAGATCTGTCCTCGCAGAGGAGGGAGAGCTTGTACCTGAATAAAACTTGGTCTTAAAGGTGCCACTGGACTGTTTTGGACCTGTTGGCTCTGCAACTTACCTGGCTGCTTCTTGCTCTGACTGAGGGCTGCTGGGAGCAGGGGGTGGGGCTTATTGCATGTGCCCGCCCCCTGGGCTCTTTACTGCCGGAGCTCCACTCCTGTGTGCTCCTGCAGGAAATGACCCTTGGGTATTTTTATTCCTAAATAAACCTTTACCCACTCGTTAATCAGGTTGTGCGCCACTGCTGTGTTAATTACTCTGCCAACACACATACAGTAGCATTCTCAGGCACAAAGACTTGTGTGGCTGGACAAAGAGATTGAACTTTACAACCAAAGTGATGGATGTGTGTCAGGATCAAACCACTGTCAAATCTCTAGTCAGCTGGGGTTAGCACACAACATAGACAGGGAGAGATGGGAACGGATCCTCTAAAGCCACTTTTCAACCCCCCCCCCCCCATCTTTGCTCAGAAGTAATCTGTCCTGGAAGAAAATCAGCTTTTAAATTCTGTTTGCTTGGGGGGGGGGGCATGCAAGTGGGCAAGAATTCAGCTCCCCTTGCCATACCCTCAGGCTGCTTTGTCAGGACTGGTTATGAACTTAGTTGGGTTGTGTGGACATCCTGCTGTATTCCTCCCTTAAGCCCCAACAAGTTACGGTTGTCATTCACTTGTCTGTCCCATTCGTGTTTACAGTAAACAGAGAGTGAGGCAAAAGATACCCCCCCGCCCCCCCCCCGCCTTACCTAACCAGACTCTACCTCTGCAGGGCTTTTCTCTCTGACCTACTCTGCCACCTGAAGTGCCAGCGTAAGGCGAAGTGGGGGGAGAATTCCACTTCCTTCACTCACACTTTTCAATGTAAAACTAAGACAGCGGACGTCCAGTCATCTCAGCCCCCCCCCTGCTCATACTGCCCTATGTAATGGCCCTAGGATGCTAAAGAGATCTGCACAGCATCTTCTGGGGAATAGGAGGCCTTACTGGCCATCTAGTCAGCACCCATGCTCCCTCTAAGCTGCAGAGTCTTGTGAGCAAAAATTCTACTTTGTGAGCTACTGGCATGAAAGTTGTGAGCGAGGGATTTGGCTACCGCATAAGTTAGTCTGCTCTGGAACCATCCTTCCTGAGCTGAGATAAAAATGTGTGAGCCGGAGGCTAAAAAACTGTGAGCTAGCTCACACTAACTCAGCTCAGAGGGAACACTGGTCAGCACCCATGCAGGAGGCACTCTGAACTACCACAAACCGGCCTGCCGTCTTGTTCTTGAATTGGTTTTAAACCAGATTAAAATTGTATGTTTTAATATTGTTTTTACTGTGAAATGACCTGTTGTGACCCTCCTTGAGCCCACTTGCGAGGGAGGGTGGGATATAAATCAAATCGATCAATCAATAAAGACACCCCCTCTCCAGACACCCTTAGTGATCCTGGTGATGCTAAAGACTGACAAAGCTGACCATGCATGGATTTAGAGGCAGATGTGTGTGAGATAGAACAAGTTCTTTGCACCTCCACAGGGAGCAGCCAAAAGAGAGAGCGTTGCACAGGCAGGCAGCACACCCTCCAGCAGTGTGCCCACCTCCCAGAAGAATGACCACATGGTACAAATGTCAGATTGACCCTAACCCTCCCCACCCACCAGAATGTCTGGGGTAGAACTCGCTCGGCATATTTTGAGGTACAGGAACTCTCCAGAAAAGTTTCATAAGGTTCAAAACTGAAATGTCTGTAGGCTAATGAGAAAGGGGCAACTAGCTGCCCTCTCACAGTAAGATTGAGAACAGAACAAGAAAAAACATTAGCAGAGTAGAGGCACAATTGTGTGTGGAAGCTGCCACCCTTGGATACAAGGCAAGCGGGGGAAACTGTAAAAGAACACAATCCGAAGCAGAATTATACCCTTCAACTGAACAAGAATCAGTGGATTTAGAAGGGTGTCCCTCTTTTTAAGATCACGCTAGCAGTCAATTATGCACAGGCAGCCCGAAGCACACTTAAAATGAGACCAATAAGATATGCTTCAAAGCAAATTTTATTTAGGATTATAGCATGATTTTTCACATGATTCTTGCTTCTGCAGGGTCCTTGCCTTACACTGTTTGAAACTTGTTGTGGATGTAGTTTCACTGCCTTATGGTTTTCATTTATTATTATTGTTGTTGTTGTTGTTGTTGTTGTTGTTTTGCCTTCCCTTTCCCTTATCCATTCCCACCCCCATTATTGTTTTTAGTATGGTGTTTGTTTGTTTTTTGGGGGGGGTTGCAAAGAATGAATCCTGGCTGCAGAACCAGCTTTGTTTTGTCTTAATTTGCTTTGTTGATTTAGGTGGAATTCACACATGCCACTCAAAAGGCATTTTTCAGCCCTTCTCAAGTTGTTGGGGTGTACATGTGAGAACCAGAAAAGCAGTTTTAAGTGTGGTGGTACTGGGTTTCTGAACTGATTGGTGGCCAACCACATGAAGATGGTTTTACAATTAAATTTCTTTCAGCCTTCCTTTGTGTTACAGGGCATGTGTGATTTTGATCTTAAGGAGGCTCTCTATGCCATTGTCTAAATTCAGAAGTCATTTAATAACTTTTATTAAGACTCTCGAATGAAATACAGCATGGTGTTTGTGTTGGTTTGGTTGGTCTTAACAAAAGGTATTTTGTGGCTTTTGTTTTTGAATTTGCTATCAACAAAAACAGTTATCTGCCTTTCTTTTATTCACTGTGACAATGTTTCTAAACATTTCTGGAAGCCAAACATTTGGAATGACTAACAGGTCATTCCCTGACCTGGATAGTCCGTGCTAGCCTGATCACATCAGATCTCAGAAGTTAAGCAGGGCCAGCCCTGGTTAGTATTTGGATTGGGAGACCACCAAGGAAGTCCTGAGTTGCTACACAGAGGCCAGCAATGTTGGATTAGGATCTGGGGGTCTCTGGTTCAAATCCCTACTTTACCATGGAGGCTTTCCTTTGGCCAGTCAGACACCCTCAGCCTAACCTACATCACAGGATTGTTGTGAAGATAAAATGGAGGAGGGGAGAGTACTGAAAGCCACGAGGGCCACATTAGGCCAAAACAGTGGGGTATGGATGAAGTACATAAATAAACGACTACGGTGTCATCTCACATTAGAAAGCAGAGACAGGTAGGATGGTGTCCTAGCATCTATCATTTTGCAAAGTAAGCCTTAGGAATTAAGCCTGTGTAAGTACTTGACCTTATTAAGCTTGTGCAGAGGCATTCCCCAAGCCAGGCGTTTCCTAAAGGTAATTTGGCAAGAAAAGAGACACGGGAAAAGGCAGTTGCTGCTCCTCCACAGCACAAATCTGCTTCCATCCCTTCTGTAATGTACTGTCGCCATTACCACGTGTAGTGCATTCAGCCTGACATGCCCGGACTTGCCCGGGCTGACCAGGCAATACTCCTCAGTAGCTTCAGTCGAAAGACAAAGGATCCATAGGATCCTAGCCGGCCCAATCAAAGGGCCAGCTTCCCAGCCGGGAGACCAATGGTCGCCCGGTTACTGTAAATAGCCTATCGGGAGTAGGGGGTGTGTTTAGGTGTGCTTGGTGGCGGGTTTTCTGAACGCATATAAACCGGCCTGCGAGCTGGTTTCTTTGTCTTGTTCCTGAACTAATAAAGTACTCTTGCTGAATCACTCTTGCTGAATCACTCCACGTTCTGAGTACTTTTCACTGGCGACGAAGGTGGGATCTACGACCCCATGAACAAGACCCGGACGCCAACACGAGTACCGCACCGAGCCTGACGCCGAGACCTCTCCGGGAACCGCGCAACTTCGCATCCCAGCTCTCCGGCAACTGCTCATCGCTCCGCTCCCGGCTCCGCTTGCACACTGCTGACCCCTCGAGCAGCAGCATCGCTCTCCACGCCTAGCACGCTTCAGGCTAAGCTCGCTCGACCAGCGCGCCCGCCTCACCCGGTCCTCCGAGCGTCCACGAGCATCCGCGGAAATGTCGGAGCAAAACGCCACCTCCGCTCCCTCCGCTGCTTCCACGTCCTCATCCTCCGGGCCCAACGCATCCTCCGGGGTCGCCACCGCCGCTCCAGCAGGGACCTCGCACGAAGGCATCGCTCCGTTTGACTTGGCCCACCCCGAACGATGGACCACATGGGTGAGGATCCTCAAGCACTACCTTGCCTGCATGCGGGTCACCGACGCCGAATTGAAGAGATCCCAGCTCATCCGGCTGTGTGGGATGGACACCCTGCTCCTTCTGCAGAACCTAATCTCACCTAAGGAGGTAGAGGAGGTGAGCTTCGAGGCCCTCATCACGGCTCTCACGGCCCATCTAGCGCCACAGCCCTCCAAATTTGCGGCCCGCATGGATTTTTTTGTGAAGGTCCAGGGCCCCGAAGAGAAAGCTGCGGACTTCCTGGCCAACCTTCGCAAGGCCGCCATGAAATGCGATTTCAGCAACCTGGACGAGACCCTGCTGAATCAGTTCTTGTTGGGTTTACGAGAGGCCAAACTGAGGAGGCGCCTCATTCGGGATGATGACCTCACGCTAGCCACGGCTTTAAAGGATGCGGCTGCCTTCGAGAATGAGCACCCGGGCCACGGCGGCCATCGGGTACACCGCACCCAAGCCGGAGGGGATTCGGCAGACTCCGAAGAGGAGGCAGTGGCGCAACTCCACCGCAAGCCGTCACAACCTCACCGTTCGAAGGGCGCACCGCCAGCGAGGCCGTCGGAGCCAGCTTCCTCCTGTGCCAGCTGCGGGGACGCGCATGAACGTCGGAGCTGCCGTTTCCGCGAGGCGGTCTGCAGGTCCTGCAACAAGCAGGGCCACATCGCCAAGGTCTGCCGCAGCCGCCGCCAGCCACCCAGGAAACCCAGCCACCAGTGGGAACCCATCCACACTGTGGACCTCCATTCGATCGACACAAATGCCGTCGGCCACCAGCCCCAGCCCCAGGTAGGTGACTTGCCCCGTCAGAGCCGAAACAAAGTCCATGTTACGGTCCGGATAGAGGGGTCCCCCTGTAGCATGGAACTTGACACGGGCTCCGAGTTTACCATTATCTCGGAGGAGACGTTGCGGACAGTGTGTCCCAACGGGGGACCCCCTCTGCGCAAACCACACATCAGGCTTCAGGATTTCAATAAGAATCCTGTGGTGGTGCGGGGCTGGGGCACGTTCCTGGTGGAGTTCCAGGACTTCAAGGGTTGTTTGGACATTCTGGTGGTGGGGGGCCGGCTTTCCAGTCTCCTGGGGATGTCGTGGTTTAAGCCGCTGGGCCTGACCATCGGGGGCATCCACCAGCTGCAGCAAGCCGATTTCGCGGACGTTTGCAACGAATTCCCCCGGGTTTTCGATGGGTCCTTAGGCAAGTTCACGGGGGCCCCCATCTCCCTGGACCTGGACCCGGCGGTCCGGCCCATACGGATCAAGGCCAGGTTTCCGCCCTTAACGGTAAGGCCGAAAATCGAGGCGGAACTCGACAAGCTGGTGGCGCAAGGGGTGTTGGAGCCGGTGGCATCGGCACGCTGGGAAACCCCCATTGTCACACCGATCAAACCAAACGGGGACGTCCGGATCTGTGCGGACTATAAGTGCACAATTAACAAAGCACTGCAGGACCACGCGTACCCCGTTCCGGTGGTCAGCCACGTGCTGGCGGCGCTCGCGGGGGCTCGCATATTTGGAAAGCTGGACTTGGCGCAGGCCTATCAGCAGCTGCCGGTGGACGCCGCCACGGCGGAAGCCCAGACGATCGCCACGCACAGAGGGGCTTTCAAGGTCCACCGGCTCCAGTTCGGCGTCTCGGTGGCTCCGGGGATTTTTCAATCTTTCATGGACTCTCTCCTCAAAGGTATCCCCGGGGTACAGCCCTTTCTAGATGACGTCTTGATCACCGCCCCCGACGCCGCGTCGTTTGCCACCCGACTCCGTACCGTTCTCCAACGCTTCGACCAGGCGGGGCTGAAGGTGAAGCGCGAAAAATGCTTGCTCGGCGTGCCCAAAGTGGAGTTTCTAGGGTTCGCGGTCGACGCACAGGGCATTCACCCCACGGCGGAGAAGACCAGAGCGATCTCGAACGCCCCAGCCCCCACATCAAAGACCGAGCTACAGGCCTTCTTAGGCCTCCTGAACTTTTACCACTCTTTTCTTCCCCTCAAAGCTGCAGTAGCCGAACCCCTCCATCGGCTCCTCGACAAGGGCGCGCCGTGGGTCTGGGGGACGGCTCAGCAGGCGCCTTTCCAGGCGGTCAAAGACCTCCTCGTCTCAAATTCGGTACTCGCACACTTCAACGAGGACCTGCCGGTGGTGCTGGCTTGCGACGCCTCTCCATATGGGGTCGGGGCGGTCCTGGGGCACAAACTGCCTGACGGTCGGGAGGTACCTGTGGCCTATTACTCCCGTACCTTGTCTGCGGCGGAGCGCAACTACGCGCAGATTGACAAGGAGGCTCTTGCTATAGTGGCCGGGGTGAAAAAATTTCACCACTACCTCTACGGCCGGCCCTTCACGGTCCCCACGGACCACAAGCCTCTCCTGGGTCTGTTCGCCCCGGACCGCCAGACCCCCCAGATGACTTCGCCCCGAGTGATCCGGTGGTCCGTCTTCCTGGCGGGCTACAACTACAGGCTCCTGCACCGGCCCGGGAAGGCAATGGGCCACGCGGACGCCTTGAGCCGCCTGCCTCTGCCGGAAACGGAGCCTGACCCGGCCCCAGCCCATCACATCGCGCTGCTGGAAACGCTGCCCGACCAGCCGGTTCACGTGAAAGAGGTGGCCCGGCGCACCGAAAAGGACCCTATCCTCTGCCGCGTCCTGGACTGGGTGAGAAGGGGGTGGCCGTTGGCCTCGGCGGGACCCGACTTTGCGGCCTATGCCTCGCGCAAAGACGAACTGTCTGCTCACAAGGGTTGTGTGCTGTGGGGAGGTCGGGTGGTAATCCCTTCCCCACTCCGAGACCGAGTACTTGCAGCATTGCACGAGGCTCACCCAGGAGTGGTGCGGATGAAAGCGCTGGCTCGGAGTTATGTGTGGTGGCCCGGCCTCGATCAGGACATTGAGAGACTGGTGAAACTGTGCCAACCCTGCCAGGCGTTCCGGCCCGCACCGCCCCGAGCGCCCGATCGAGCTTGGGAGTCTTCCCACAAACCTTGGTCCCGGCTACACTTGGACTTTGCGGGGCCGTTCCAGGGACAAATCTTTTTCATTCTAGTGGACGCTTACAGTAAGTGGCTGGAGGTGGTGCCGGTACCGTCTACCTCCTCGAAGGCCGCCATCAGAGCCATGCGCCACATTTTTAGCTCCCACGGCCTTCCAGACACCCTGGTGACCGACAACGGCACAGCATTTACCTCCAGCGAGTTCCAGGACTTCACGAGGTACTGTGGAATCCGACACGTCCGGTCAGCGCCCTTCCACCCGGCAACCAACGGCCAGGCGGAGCGCATGGTGCGCACCACCAAGGAAACACTGCGCAAGTTCGACAGTAAGGACTGGGACTACAAGCTGGCGGTGTTCCTGTTCGGCCAACGCACGACCCCGCACACCGAGACCGGCTGCAGCCCGGCGGAGCTCCTGATGGGTCGTCGCCTAACCTCCCGGCTGGACCGTCTACACCCAGACAGGGCCCCCGAGATGGAACCGACATCGGAATCACACGCAGCCGCCCGAGGGTTCTTCCCGGAAGACCCAGTCTACGCTAAGAACTACGCCCAGGGGCCACCCTGGATCCCTGCGAGAGTGGTCCGGGTGCGAGGCCCGCGCTCCTATGAGGTCTCCTGTGAGGACGGACAACTGCTACACCGCCACATCGACCAACTGCGGCGCCGGGTCCTTCCGAACGACCCCGAGGACCTGGAGCCCCAGGAGCACAACGAAACTTCAGGCCACGCAACCGAACCGCAGAACCCGGCCTCGGCCCCGGTCACTCTGGAGCCCCCGGCGTTGCCCCCGCAGGAAACACCGCCGTCGGAAACGCCACAGCAAACCGCCCCGCCACGGCCACAAGGAGCAGCCCCGAACAGCACCCCGGACCTCCGCCGCTCTACAAGGCCCAGGAAGGCCCCCGCGTATCTACAGGACTTTGTATGTGGGTAGTTTGGACTATGGGGGGAGGGGTGTAATGTACTGTCGCCATTACCACGTGTAGTGCATTCAGCCTGACATGCCCGGACTTGCCCGGGCTGACCAGGCAATACTCCTCAGTAGCTTCAGTCGAAAGACAAAGGATCCATAGGATCCTAGCCGGCCCAATCAAAGGGCCAGCTTCCCAGCCGGGAGACCAATGGTCGCCCGGTTACTGTAAATAGCCTATCGGGAGTAGGGGGTGTGTTTAGGTGTGCTTGGTGGCGGGTTTTCTGAACGCATATAAACCGGCCTGCGAGCTGGTTTCTTTGTCTTGTTCCTGAACTAATAAAGTACTCTTGCTGAATCACTCTTGCTGAATCACTCCACGTTCTGAGTACTTTTCACCTTCCTTCTGATAGGGAATCCAAGAAGGGACCTGAAGCCTTAGACCACTCTGTCCCATCAAGAGCCCAGGATGTTCCTGGCCTGAGGAGAGGCTGTCAGGGCCAGCACAATCGCCCTGTGTATCTGCTGGCGCCATAGCAGAAAGAACTGGAGCATGAATCGTGGGAAAGTGGCCCTCTGCACAGATAATCAATAGTGGGAGCCCCGGTCGCTCACTGTAAGATTATTATTATTTTCTTATGCATGTGCGCACAAGAGATTTATCGCCGAGGCTGCCACGGCAAAATCAATTATTCATGTTATAAATTAGAAAATGATTTATGGCATCAGGAGGCTAAGGGAGTGGCAAGGAGCGCAGGCCCTGCGCAAGACAGGGAGACCTGAGGCAGTTGTGTGCTCCCCAGATGTTGCTTCCCCTGCCTGGGTCACCCTCTACACAAAACGGCTGTCAGCCTTAAGCCACCCTGATGTGCACAGTGCCTTCTAGTGGCGAAAAGTGAAAATTGCAGTTTCCTTTCTTAATAACTCTAGGTATATAAGAAAACTTCATCTAGGTTGCTGGCATCTGTAGGCTAGGTGGACACTGTGCTGCAGCTTTAATGATGCACATCATGGGGCAGTTTTGACACAGGGTTTAAATCAAGGCTGTATTTTTATTTTTTCAAGCCAAGAGAATCAGGGCTGCATCATATGGAGCAGGTGTTGCTGTGCCCTGTGCTTGCAACTGATCTTGGCCACCCAAGGCATTAAGGCATTCCATTCCCATGAATACAGTGCAAAAAAGAACATGCCTTTAGATATGTTAGCACACCTCTTTGAAGTTTGGGTTGATTATGTTGATCCCTAAACTGGCAGAAGTGAGGTTCCACTCCGCATGTCAGAAGAAGGAGGAGGAGGAGACTGGATTTATACCCCGCCCTTCACTACCCAAAGGTGTCTCGGAGTGGCTTACAAACTCCTTTCCCGTCCCCTACCCACAACAGACATGCTGTGAGCAATGCTCCCTCTAAGCTGTGGAGTCCTGTGAGCAAAAATTCTACTTTCTGAGCGACTGTGGGTGAGCGATTTGGCTACTGCATAAATTAACTTGCTCTGGAACCATCCTTCCTGAGTGAAGACGAGAATGTGTGAGCTGGAGGCTAAAAAACTGTGAGCCAGCTCATGCTGACTCATCATAGAGGGAACACTGCCTGTGAGGTAGGTGGGGCTGAGAGAACTCTGACAGAGACTGCTCTTTTTCAAGAACAGCTGTGCCAGAATTATGGCTTGCCTAAGGTCATCCAGCCAGGTGTGAGTGGAGGAGTGAGGAATCAAACCCAGTTCTCCCAGATTAGAGTCCGCGCACTTAACCACTACACCAAACTGGCTCACAAAAGCTCTGAGGGGCAAGCAAGCTCTACTTGGGCATCAACCTTGTCCGGCTTCCTGGAATCTCCCTCCTAGTCCTCTCCTGATCACAAAGCTCTTCAAGATGTGTTAAAAGCTTCAGAAAAGAGACTGGTGTCTCCGTGGAGAAGGAACACCCCTCCCCAAGCTGACAAATGTCAGGTCAGTTCCCCTCCCATTAACCAGACTGCACTTTTGCCCAATTAGAAATGAATCAACTGAGTTTACTGTAGCAAGGACAGTTAAATGGGATAAAGGAAAAATGTGGAACAAGTTACACAGCAAAATTATATGAATACACTGTCCAGCATACTGTCCCTTTGGAAGTGCTAGGTGAACTTAAGAAGAGCCCTGCTAGATCAGACCAATAGCCCATCTAGTCAAGCATCCTGCCTCACACAATGGCCAACCAGTCCCTCCAGAGGGCCAACAACAGGGCATAAAGGCTGAGGCCTTCCCCTGACATTGCCTCCTGACTCTGGAATTCAGAGGTTTAGTGCCTCTGAATGTGGAGGTTTTCCTCAGCCACCATGCCTAGTAGCCATTGGTAGACTTATCCTCCATGAATCTATCTAATCTCCTTTTAAATATGTTTATTCCTGTGGCCATCACTACATCCTCTGGCAGCGAATTCCACCTTTTAATCACTCTGTGTGTAAACTAGTATTTCCTTTTGTCCATCCTGAGACTGCTGCCCATCAGTCTCATTGGATGCCCTCAAGTTCTAGTATTTTGGGAGAGGAAGAAAAATTACGTACTCTTTGTCAACCCTGTCCACCCCATGCATAATTTTACAAACCTCTGTCATGTCCCCCTTACTCATCTCTTTTCTAAACTGAGAAATCCCAGACCCATCAGCCTTTCCTCATAGGGAAAGTGCCCCAACCCCCTAAAAATCTTGGTTGCCCTCTTCTGTACTTTTTCCAGCTCTGCAATGTTGTCCTTTTTGGGATACAGGAACCAAAACTATACACAGTATTCCAAATGAGGCTGAACCATAGATCTCTATACAGGGGCATTACAATATCGGCCGTTTTAATCTCAATCCCTTTCCTAATAATCTCTAACACAGAGTTTGCCTTTTTCATGGCTGCAGCACATTGGGTTGACACTTTCATTGAGCTATCCACTACGACCCAAGATCTTTTCCCCACTCAGTCTCAGCAACTTTAGACCGCATTAGCCTATACTTGAAGTTGGGATTTTTTTGTCCCAGTGTGCATCACTTTACACTTACCAACACTGAACTTCGTTTGCCACATTGTCACCCACTCACCCAGTTTGTGGAGGAGCTCTTGAAGCTCTTCATAGTTAGCCTTGGTTTTCTGAATAATTTTGTGTCATCTGCAGAGCTGGCCACTACACTATACATCCCTAGTTCCAGATTATTTATGAACTAGGAAAAAGGCCTGTTGTGGAAATAAATACAATGGCCTCTAGAAAGAGGCTCTGGGCGAGTGCCCCAGCCTTGGACACTCAGTGTCAATTTGCTGTGGCGACCTCAGCAGGGTATAATGACACTGAGTCCACCATTTTCTCCAGAGGAACTGATCTCTGCTACCTAAAGAACAGTTGTAATTTTGAGTGATCTCCAGCCCTCACCTGGAGATTGGCAACGATGGTTCCCCAGAAGGGAATAGTTGGTTTGGAGGGTGGAGTCTATGGCTTTGTACCTGTCTGAGGTCCCACGCCTCCTGAAACCTCACCCTCTCCAGGCTCCATCCCTCACATCTCCAGGAATTTCCCACCTGGAGTTGGCAACCCTATCTCCTTCCCAGCCAATCATCAACCTACCTTTATCTCCCCATCACTCTTCAGCTTTCCACCCCCCACACACCTGCAGCCTCTCCCTGACTGCTACGTCACATTGGCTGTCATACGGGGGCCACCTCAGCAGCATATAAGGATACAGAGCCCACCATTTTCTCCAGGGGAACTGATCTCTGCCATCTGGAAAGCAGTTGTAATTCTGAGTGATCTCCAGCCCTCACCTGGAGATTGGACACATTTTACCTCAGAACAGCAAAACTGTTTAGAATGTTAGAGGCAAAAGCCAATCAAGTCGCATATGCAAATGACCTCTGTGTTCCGAGGCAGAGGCCAATGAGGCTGCATATGCAAATAACCTCTGTGTTCTGACTGGCTATGGGGGGGAGAGGAACAGCAAAATGTTTAGAATGTTGGAGGCAGGACTCAGGCAAAGCAGCCAGTGGATAGGGAGACCCTCTGAATGACAGATCAGAGAGCGAACTGATTTTGGAGCGTGTGGAATGTTCTAAAGAAGTGCCACCACCATTCGGCTTTTATTTATAAGGGAGATAATTTAAATAGTACCAGCCCCAATGCCAATCCTTGTGGGACCCCACTGCTTACCTCCCTCCATTGTGAGAACTGTCCATTTATTCCAGCTCTTTTCTTCCTGTCATTTAACCACTTTTTAATCCATAAGAGACCCTGTCCTCTTATTCCATGACTGCTAAGTTTACTCGGGTGTTTTTGGTGAGGTACTTCGTCAAAAGCCTTTTGAAAGTCCAGGTATGTAATATCTACCAGGTTACCATTGCCTACATGGCTGTTCACCTTTTCAAAGATCTCCAAAAGGTTGGTGAGGCAGGACTTCCCTTTGCAGAAGCCATACTGATTTTTCCTCAGCAGGCTTTGTCCCAAGAAGAAGAAGAAGAGGAGGAGGAGGAGGAGATTGGATTTATACCCCGCCCTTCACTTGGAGTCTCAGAGCGGCTTACAAACTCCTTTCCCTTCCCCTCCCCACAACAGGCACCCTGTGAGGTGGGTGGGGCTGAGAGAGCTCTTGACAGAAACTGCTCTTTTTCAAGGACAGCTGTGCCAGAGCTTGTGACTGACCCAAAGTCACATCAGCAGGTGCAAGTGGAGGAGTGGGGAATCAAACCCAGTTCTCCCAGATTAGAGTCCACGCACTTAACCACTACACCAAACTGGCGTCTAACACTTCTATCTTTGATTACAGTTTCTACTAATCTGCCTGGGACAGATGTTAGGCTGACTGGTCAGTAATGTCCGGCTTCCCCTCTGGATCCCTTTTTAAAAACTGGTGTCACATTTGCTGCTCTCCAGTCTTCTGATATAGCAGCTGAATTTAGTGATAGGTTACATATACGGATTAGTAGATCAACTATCTCACATCTGAGTTCCTTAAGAACTCTTGGGTGTATGCCATCAGGACCTGGAGATTTATTGGTTTTTAATTTTCCCAATAGGTCTAGAACTTCATCTCTGGTCACCTCAATTTGGCTCAGTTCTTCAGACTCCCTTCCTGAAAATAAGGGCTGTGGCATAGGTACCCTGTTTCCCCGAAAATAAGACCTACCCCCAAAATAAGCCCTAGCAGGATTTCTATGCTTTTGTGGTATAAGCCCTAGTGTGTCTTCTTGAGAAAAAATAAATATAAGACAGTGTCTTATTTTCGGGGAAACACGGTATGTGCCCCACACTTTCCATACTGAACATAGAAGCAAAAAAGCCATTGAGCTTCTCTGCTATCTCTCCATCTTCCTTTAGCAATCCCTGTATTCCTTTATCATCCAAAGGCCTCGCTGCTTCTTTGGCTGGTTTCCTGCTCTGGATATATTTTTTAAAATGTTTGTCTGGATACTTTTAGCAACCCAATACTAAAAATCTCTTTTTGGATGCGTAATTATTGACTTACATTTCTTTTAAAGAGAAGAATCTTTACTTTTTATAGCTTCCTTGACTTGCATTGTTAACCACAGAGGTGTTCTCTTAGACATGACAGTGCCTTTCAGTGCTGTTATGATCTACTGCACTGACCTTCTTCCTGATCAGAGATGAAGGGCAGCATAGAAACTTTACGTTCAGGCTTATATTGTTCAACTGATTCATTCCCCCCACCCAGCAGTGCAGTTCTTTGTCTGTTCCTCAGAAACTTTTGCTACCCACTTCCTCAAAACAAAGCACAAAAGTTCTAGAGTCTCCCCTGTATCCCTGCATGATGATGGCTAAACAGTGATAGCTTTGCCTTTCCATATGCAAGCTGTTGCTTGTTATGAAATTTATGTAATACAGAAGCCTTCCTTGGCCAGCTGCAGGTGGATTGGATACAGATTCTCAGCAGGCCATGTTTTGGGGAGAACCTTCCGCATCTACCATCTTTCCTCTTCAATCAAATCTTTGTGCTCTTACATTAGGCGTGTCCTGCTTTCACGCTGGGCTTGCCTCCCTCCACTCGGAGTCTGGAGTTCTCCTGGAATTACAAGTGACCTCCTGACTAGAGAGATCAGTTCCCCTGCAGGAAACGTACTGTGCAGCCTCACATCCCTGCTGAGCTCCCTCCCCTCCCTTTCCCAAACCCCACCCTCTCCAGGGCCCACCCCTAGATCTCCAGGAATTTACCAGCCTGAGTTGGCAACCCTAATAAGTGTCTCTGGCATTCATTAGGCCCTCGTAGGACCTTGTTCTGCTCTTTATACTTGCATCAGGTGACTACAAGATTCTTAATTCCTGCTCGTATTCCTATTGTGCCCCCCAGTGAATCTTAACCCTTGGACCCCAGCTGGCTGCTTCTGTCCCTGCATTTCAGATTGGAGCCATTATCTCCCTTACGCACCCTGAGGCCCAGTCTACACCTGCAGCGGAATCAAAAGGTAGAGTGGAAGAGTAGGCTGTACCAATTCCAGATGCTCCTGCACATAAAAATCTCTTTGCAAGTGCAAAAGGAGACAAAACAAGAACCTTAGCAGACTAGGGACAAAGGCTCTAGCCAAGCCCGCCCCTTCCCCAGATGCAGAGGAGAACATTCAAAAACATGATCCCCACCTAAAACCTGGAGTGGTACAGGCCATTTCTACCCCCTCAGCACTCTGCCTCCTCAGTTCATCTGCATGGGTAGAGCAGGGATGATTGTTTGCATGTTGCTTAAACCTATCTATAACATCAAGACCTTCGTTTCTCTTCCTGATTCTATGCAGCACTGGAATCACGCTGTACCAAAGTGGCACTGGTAGTCCATTTCAGTCTTCCTAATGATACAGAAAAGGCACTGTCCTCTTCAAAAATGTCGCCCTATGGAGTCTTCAGAAATGTCAGCTCTGCTCTGACTACCACACGTGCAGGGATGCCTAATAGGGGCTACCGGGGTAGAATGGAGGATTCATTCCAAACTCT
>NW_015169174.1:293530-304019 GCF_001447785.1 Gekko japonicus
AGAGAAGGGAGAGGAGTCTTTGGGCTTTTGGGAGGCGAATCTCTCCCCCCTGCCATTAATAGGCAGGTTGCACGAGAGCCTGGATTGATATAGACCAGCACTCCCAAGGCCCTCCTGCACACCCGAGCCATTCAGCCTATATGTCGGGACCTCCTGTCAGTCCAGCTGTGGACATTGCCCTGTCTTTAGCAGTGGTTTCCATAGCAGCAGTTGAGTATCAGATTGTAACCAGGTTCCTAAAGCAGATCCCCTGCCTCAGCAGTCAGAGTCCAGAACAACTGGGGATGAAGGCAACCATTGTACCTCCCTCTTGCCCTCTTGCAGCCTCCTCCATCCCTGACGCATCCTCACTCGCCAGCCCTTCTAACTTGAGCTTCTTTGCCTCTGCAGAATCCTGGGAAAAGTTGGACATTAATCAGCATCCTGGCACCCAGGAGTACAAAGGAGGCAGAGGACTCCGGAGCGAGCATGAGACATCCTAAAGCTAAATGATCACTTTGGTGCAGGGTGACACCACAAATCCTATCACTCGCTCTGTCCTTTTTTCTTTTCTTTTCTTTTTTCTTTTTGGTGCCCAGACCGAGCTGCGTGATGCTGTCTAACATTGGGACAGAAGGGCATGCAATGTGGAAATGCCCCATTGAAACAGAAGGCACGGAAATGGGGGGAGGCAATTTTGAGCCTTTGTCTGCCCCCCACTGGACCCTGGAGAAAGCTATGAGAAGAGTTCTGGAGCTAACGCAGCCCAGCAGCAAGATTTCCTGTTTGCAGTCATGGCCTGGCAAACAGTATTGTCCCCCATAGGGTTGCCTGGTTCAGACCCTGAGAGGCTCTTGTATGTTTAGAATTTGCATAGAGCTGAGAATTCCACCAAGGGTGACTTTTCCCATTGCAGTGCTACAGAGATGGGAGAAGTCGCAGATGGTGGCTTTTTCTTTTATGCAACACTGATCCAAATACATTGTTTTGCAATGCACTTTACTTCCATAAAGCATGCATAGGACTGCGGCCTTCACGACAGCCTCTTGGAATCTGAATCTGGCTGTTCTAGTTTTCCCATCATCCAATACTAGACCCCTTAAGGCTACCCTGTGAAAGCTGGAATGTCCCACTCACCAGTTAGTTATCTTGGGTGTCTCCTGCAGGGCTTCCGAAGCCCCTTTTGGGCTCTGTGCCTCCATCATGCCACCCTAGAGCTCACAGGTCCGGAATGTCTCTCCACGCAGTGCAGGAGACCCTCTGCTCAGCCCGCGGTGCTTGACGGAGCCTTGACATGGCTCTTGGGACTGACGGCTGCTGCTCCTCTCCCCTTGTCTGTTGATCTGCAGCTGCGGTCGCAGAAACCACAGGGGCCCTGTGAGTGAAAGGGGTGAGCAGCAGAGAGAAAGGAGCTGTCAGAGCCTTGCAAGGCTGCTTCAGAGGGCCTTTCACAGTCCACCGTCACCCCACAATGCAGCACTCTGCTCGGGCCTCTGTCTTAGGGGGAAGGATTAGCCCCAAGGAGATGGCTGGCCAGATCAACCTTTCCCAGAATGAGGAGTATCTGGAACTGTGAGGTCTGCTGGGCAGTGTTTCCCAGCATTAGAGTGCCCAGGAATAAGGATTTGCTGTGGAATTCCGTGCAGCAGGCATTTTTCAGAAACAGGAACAGTCCCCTTGAAAACTTCTTAAAACAGAGAACGTCTAGTAATTCCCCACATTTAGGTCCAGGGCTTGTCCTCTTCTTCATCGATAGGACTTCCTTTAGTGTAAAGGAGGCACTGGGGCAGCAGCTCCTCCTCCCCCATCCCCATCCTCCTATGCCTTTATGTCAAGCGTCCTTCTTTGTTTTCCTATTCAGGGCAGAGCACAAGAATCAGATCTCCGACCGCAGAAAACAGCAACCGAAGGGGGTTTTTTGCTCAGGATCAAGCACTTGATAAAAAAGGCTGTTCATCATCTGCAATGTTGCTTCTGACGAAGCAGGCTCTAGCCTGCAAAAACATGCCACAGTGAATGTGATCGCCTTTGAAGTGCTACATAACTTGGTGTTGCTTTCATCATCTATCGGCCTCTCACATTTTTATCCTGCCCTTCCTCCAAGAAGCACACCTGGTACAATCCATGGCAGGGTGCAGATCAGATGCCCCCAGGCTTAACCGCTGTAGCCCTACAGAATACCAGTTCCGGAATCCTGCATGAAACCTGGCTGGTACCCAACATGGAATCTGGATTTCTGAGAATACAATCTTTCTTTTTAAAAGGGGGTTCTAGCCCTTGTGGCTACAGAGACCACACTTTAAAAGCTGCTTCCGCACTAGGCACAAACACACACACACACACATCACAGCAGCAGCAGCAGCAGCAAGTAGAGCAGGTATGGGCAGGAATGGTGTCCACTACCATCATGTCCCCACAGCCCTTGTTACTGCAGCTGCCACACTTGTGCAAAGGTGTAGATGTGCCAGGGATTAAACCAGGAACCCCTGTGTCCCCTGTGTCCCTGTCTCCTTGTTTCCCCTACTGAACCATGCTGCAATGCTACAGTCAGTCTCCTCAGGAATAGTGGAGAGGAGGAGGAGGAGGAGTTTGGATTTATACCCCGCCCTGCCCTCGGAGTCTCAGAGCAGCTTACAGTCTCCTTCCCTTCCTCTCCCCACAACAGACAACCTGTGAGGTCGGTGGGGCTGAGAGAGCTCTGACTGAGAACCGCTCTTGAGAGAACAGCTCTGAGACAACTTGTGACTGACCCAAGGTCACCCAGCTGGCTCCATGTGGAGGAGTGGGGAATCAAACATGATTCTCCAGGTTAGAGTCCGCCACTCTTAACCCGCATACCAAATTGGCTTTCTTACAGGGCTAAAAGGAGGAAAAATGGTACACAGCAGAAAGCCCCCCCTCCGCTTTGAAAGCAAGCTTAGCTCTGCCCCACCCACCCCGTAGTGCTGATAGCAGGAGTATCCACCTAGACCCACAGACACCCCCACTACAGACACTCCACTTCAAACAAAAGAAAAGCAGTTTATTTTCCCCCATCTAGTTTAAAGAAGAAAGCCCCAGGAATCCACAAGTCATGTTTCTTTTTAATTAGGGGAGTTTCTGCTTTCTATATGCGGGGGTGGGGGGGATGACCCTGTATGGATGCAGCCTTAAAATTGTGCAGGAAATATCTGGAAAAATCTCTTTTTTTCTCTTCTGTGTATTCTCTACATGTCCTTCTCTCGTTGTGTCTGGTAATGTTGCCCATATCCATGAGCTCCCACTGACATCCTTCTGATGGTAACATTGCTCCGTTTCACATTAAAAACAGTATCATGAATTGACCCGTCACCCAAGGTATTTTACATCACTTTATTAATAATCTGCATAGTTACATGAAAAGGAGAATTACTAGTTTTCTATGAGCAGAATCTGTGATTCTTCGCTGCAGACAATGGAATATTAGGAGTCCGATTTTTATTTTGGGAGCAGAATATAAATAGAGCAAGTCTATGTATAGGCATGGGCACACACACACACCTTTCTCCATTCTCACCCTTTTCAGCACATAAAAGCTGAGATTGTCAGGAAGCTGAATTCTGTGCCCAGCACCATATTCTGTGCTTCTGAGGAATCACAGCATGGACACCTTTGAGACAGTGTTAGGGTAGAGATCCATCAAGTACAGAGGAAGACAGCTGTAGACATCGTAGAAACACACAGAGAGAGAGAGGAAGTCCTGCTATTATAGACAATCTTAAGTAGGAACCAATCTAGTTGCCAGGCCAAAACAGCTGCTTTTGTGCTTCTGGGGATATAAAAATCCCATTGCTTCAATCTAGAATTCCAACCTTTATCTCCCACTGTCCCAAATCCTGGGGCTGAAATTCTGTATACTACACGTCTGTAACAGGATTGCACCCTTCCCTCTTATTTAAAGGGATACATTTTTTTGGGAAAAGACACGGAAGCTACATCTTTGGTATGGCACTAGCAATCCTAATTCACAAGCAGCAAGGAGTGGAACAAGACAATATTATTATTGTTAATATCAGTTCAGTGGTACTTCACAGAGTAACACGACGACACAATGGAAAATTCTCTGCCCCAAGGCAATTACATTCTAAATATTACAGGTGGGAGAGACACCAAAGGGAAGAGAGAAGCCAGACTAGTCTAAAAAGTCTGTAGTATATAGATGACCAGTCAACCAGACTTGAGAAATTGGTTCTCCTGGTGCTGGGGACTGCATGGTTTTTCAGGAGATTGGCATTCAGTGTCCATTCTTAGAAGCCTCTTCTGGAGACTATGCGGCATTCCCACTTGCAAAGATGCTTGATTCATTGCAAGGTAAAGAGCCATTCATTCCCCCTGCTAGAGTAAACCATGTGGTGCTGTACTGACACACACACACACACACACACACACACCGATTTACATCTGTTTAGGACTTAGCTCCTCTCCAATAAAAAGCTACATTTTGGACCCCTGGGCTTGGTACCAATTGGTGGAGCTTGAGCAGAAACTGTGACTGAGGCTCGTTGTCAGCGTCTCCAAGTAACATCACGGCAAGTGCATCCCTTGAGCATCTTGGCAAATACAAACGTGATCCTGCTGAGCAAATTCAAATTGTGCTTCTGACCTTGCTGCAGGGAGGGCCAGCCCCAGAGATCCTGGCACTCCGGCAGATGGGAACAGCAGCTGCGTGGGACAGCACAAAGGGATTTGCTTAGCAGTGCCGGGCTCAAGCTCCATGATGCGTCTGAGCAGCCTTCTTGCATCACTGGCCTGAAATGGGGAGACGGCCACAGGATCTTCCAGTGACTGTCTGCCCAGCACACTGAGAGCCATAGTCACCCGACGTATCACTCTGTGCCAGGGGATTACTGAGTAGACTGAACACAGCAACTGAAGTGGTGGCCAGGGCACAGAGCGATGTGGCAGTTGCCTTTCCTCTGAGCAGGGTCATCGTCTGGGACCCACTGGGAAACAAACCTACCCCTTGGAAGGTGGGCAGGGGAAAATGTCTTGCTTACTGACTGTGTAACAACTGGCAAATTAGTTTCAAGCCATGGAGCCTTTCTTACCTCACAGATGGTAGCACAGATCTTTGGAGTCCACCTTCTGTAAAAGGAGGGTAGTTTGGATTGTTATGATGCACCGTGCATAGAGTTTGGCAGTGCCCCGGGGAAAAGCGTGCTTCAATCTATGCAGTGGTAGAAAGATGCTCCTTATCAGTGTGCACCGGCTTCTGCTGGGAGGGGCTGTGGTGTCAAGTGACATCCATTTGGAACCCAAATACTCCTGGTAGACAATGATTGGAACTGATTAATCAGCAGGATTCATTTGGCGTGAATCTATCTTTCATGAGGGTCAGTGGAAGGGAAGGAGTAGCTGGGCAGGCCCCTTTTCCCTACTGCTCACGCCTACCATTCTCCCCAGTTTTGGTAAGTTGCATGCAACATGTGTCCTAATCTGCATTTCTGCTTTAATTGCAACAGGCAGAGGTGGGAGTTCCAAAAAAGTGAGGGGGTTATTGCTACCAAATGGAATAGGACTTTGAACCTGCTGAAATGCAGCTTCGGCTTGCCCTTTGAATATCATTCTCTCATGCTGGTGCGACACTAACCACCAGCCAATGCAGCTTTCAGAGTGTTTCCAGTTTCCAAATGCCTCTAAATACCCTGTGCAGATGCCCAAAGATTTTTCCAGCCTAGGTTTGAACGGCATATGTTGCCTTGCCCACCAAGGGGCAAGATGGAGGAAGCATTTTGCCCGGCCTGTGCATGAGATGCCAAATGTGAGAAGTGCCAGCTGGGACCCAGCATGGCACAGCACACATGGCACAGAGGGAGCCCATTCTCTTGGCATCCCACTCTCCACGGGGAAGGCATGCAGCTGCGGTCCCACAGCTCTCTGGGCTCTTTCCTGATGTTGCTAATTCAAAGTTACTTCCAAGGCCTCCTTTCAGTTCTGATTCCAAATCCAAAGCAGCAGGGCAGGCTGGCCCCAGCTGGCCTTGTGTTCTAGTATCTTGGTATGCATCTGCTGTTCCTGGCATCCTCTCACCTTGTGCTCCCATCCGTGAGAGACTTTCATAACAAATGGCCTCTGCAATGGAGCCCACACCAGCTCCTGGCTGTTCTCCTTTGGAGGGGTCTCGTTTCTGATCCCACAGTCACCTCTTAAGCCTTCAGCACAGGAGCAGTCCCATACATAGGTGCCAGGGAATCCGAAACGGAGAGGCGCTGGGGCTTGGATCCTAAGCCCCCTTTCTGCTAGCCGACAAGAGGGAGGGTAGTTTTTGCCCATCCCCCCTCCTCACTGCAGCCGCCTGTTTTGACCCCCACAGTGTTCCTGAGGGTCCACTGACCCCCCTTTGGGGCACAATAGCAGGGACATAAATGACTGCAATGGGGGGGGGAGGCACTTGTCACCTATGCAGTGCAGCCCCACTGCCTTGGATCCAAGCCGGATATTCTGCAAACTCAACCGGGAACAAAATGTTCCCTGCCCCAGAACTCTGGGGGCAACATGGCCTGAGGCAAAAGCAAGTGCATCTCACTTCCCACAGCTTCCTCTGTTGCAACCCCTTCTTTTTATTCCATTCACTGGGGGGTGGACCCCTCGGGTCCCCACACACACACACAGAGGTCAACAGGTGTGTGATGGGGCCAGCAAAATTAATTGTCACCCTGGATAGCAATGTAAATGGAACCAGTCCTGCACTGGGATTAGCTGTAGATATATACTCAGTCTCCAGGGTTTGGGAACACTGCACAGCTTGATGTACTAACGAATGGGGCCGTCCCCGTGTTCTTCATTCCCTCACCACTATTGTGATGCCAGCACCTCTTCCTTACTACCGTTGCTGCCTCAGATAAGGAAGGTTACGTGTCTGTGTCCTGCTCTCAGAGGCAGACTAGTGCAGAACACCAGAGTGCTCGGTCCAGTCCTGGTGCTGTTGCTGACTTCATAGGCCTGGAAGGTTATTGCCCTTCTCCACCCTAACAGGCTAGGAATCCTGGACCTTTGGGAAAGAGCCACCGGGGTGAGACCCACCAGGGCTACCAGGCATAGGAAACACTCCCAGGAAGTGCTTTGGGCTTTCTGAGAGAGGAAGCCCTCACCCGACCATGCATTCAAGGACCCCAAGCGTGAGAAGCACCTGAAAGCTAGGCTGGCTAAATGCATCCCTCGGGCCCTGGCGTGACATTCCCAGCCCCCGACTCATGTATGTTGGCAGCAAGTGGGGAGGTGACCGCAGTGAAGGGGACTGTGTGGCAGTAGCTCCAGTTACACAGCAATCGCAAGTGCTCAAGAACAGCAAGACAGCAAAAAGGGCTTTTAGAGAGAATGAATAATTCACATTTTGAGCAATGTCCTGGCGACAGGAAGAGTCCAAATAGGTCCCTGGGGCATGGCCCACCGAGGGAGCCATGAAGAACGATATCAGAAAAGGATGGGTAGGGAGAGCAGAAGGACACAATGTAAGGGCAGGGCAGAGCGAGTAAGGGGCAGGGCTCCTGAGCATGTCATAGTTTGGGAGGAAAGAGAACTTTGGCAGGCGCAGCTTCTCCCTCCGTTGCAGAACTGCATCAGGAGAAGTTGTGCAGGTTCACAGTCTTCTGCAAAACTGCTGAAGGCATGGGAATTATGTGCAGTAATGAAACCCCTCACCCTAGCTCTGGGCAAAGCTTGCCACATCAGTGGGAAAGAATCTGGAGTCTGAAAAGAAGGTGAGAGGGAGAGAGTGGCAGTAGAGTAAACACACCTTCCTTACTCAATGTTGAGCAAGACTTTGCTAGTTCTGAGAAGCTTCACTTGGTACCACCTCCACCAATGCCATGGGGCTAATCCTCAGCTGCTGTTGCACAAAAAGTGGTTTATGGGTCTTTCCTGGTGTTCTTCCTACTCAAGCCTCGGCACCAGACAGTTGCCCACAAAAAGAGGAAGACAACAACAGCTGAGGGCTGCACTGAGGAGAGAGGAGAGATCTCATCTGCAAGGACTGGGTGCCAAGTTTTGCTTTTTATGTCACTCTATGTGTTTCTTGTTGTTGTGAGGAAACCCTGCCTTTGTTGACACACTTCAGAGTTGTCTGTCATTTTCCATGTTGGAACCGTACAGTCCTACCTGAATCTCCCAATATTGTAGACTTGGATTTTCTCTCACTCATTTTTCACCTGGTGATGGAAAGACACAAGCCAGTCCACAAAATGTAAAGCGGTGGTTCTTTTTCAGTTCAAGCTACCTGAGATTCCTCTTGTTTTGATTGTTCAGAGCTTTAATTTACTTGGAGGTAACTTTGCATCACAAATTCTAGCTTAACCTCGCATACAGCAAGTGAGTGTTTGTGAAAGAATTTACAGAAGTGAGGTTTACCTAACCACATAGATTTGTTTCTTTTCAAATAATGTAGGTGGATTATCATCAGCTCAGAAAAGGAAACACACTTGTTTTAAATCCTCTTGCAAACATGAAAAGAAAATCACAATAATCGAAGATAGACAAATCATGGCAAACTTAAATTACTTACTAAAATCTTATCCATGTCATCACATAAGAAATGCTCAGACCCCAAATCCACATGAAATACTTCAGTATTCTCTTGGATCTGTTTTTCCTAAAGCAAATTACTTTGATCTCTGTTTGGAACTGTTCTGTCCTTTCTGCACAAGATGTCTGAGAGCCTCTGTTTACCCCTTGCTAGGTCCTAGTCGGAAGAATCAGTCTAGCAGTCCCCAGTGCATCTTTTCTCCACCCATTAACTGAAATCTTATTTGTATATTCAACTTAAATGTCTTCTCTCATGTCTTTTGTGAACCAAATCTGATACTCTGTCCTCAGAAATTCATATTCTGTTCATAATATTCTCCCCATACCTTGATTTTTTTTTATTTCACAGTCTCTCTCTGAACCCTGATAATCTGAGATATGTCTTTGCGAGGCCTTTGCTGCTCAGGTCTGCCATCTTAGCATGTTACCTTCCATTCATTCATTAGATCATATAGTGCTCCATACACTTTCGTGCCAGTGATGCTGTCTGTAATATTTAGCCTTATTTACTACATCTGGAATGGAAGAGAAACACAAAACATGTGCGCATGCGCACGCACACACACACAGCCACCTCTCCACTGGCCTTTCATTGTCGTATCTCCCAGCCAACTCCTGTCTAATATCCTGTCCATTGTTCCCCGCTCGCTAGGCTGCACCCCCACAGTTTCCCTGCCAAGCCGAGTCGTGTAGTGCTGTATCCTGCCCCCTCCCACTTTTACCACTCTCCCTATCATCACCCCACCCCCATGCTGTTCTCTCTGCTGCTTTGACACCTCCCAATTTAGTATAAACTGCCAATATCATTAGCACTGTTTATTCTTTTGAATTGTTAATGTGAAGACATCACCTGAGCAGCAGACATCTGAGGCGTTGGTTCCTCCCGCTCTGGACCCCAGGTCTGGTGCCCATTGGCCAGTAGGGCTCCCAGGTCAGCCAGAGCAAGTCCCATGATAGGCCAAGCTGGCGATACAGTAATTTGCACAGCCCATCTGAGGGTCAAGACAGGACTGTTTTTTGGAGGCAGAGAAACGTTTCTGTTTTATTCAGTAGGGTAATAAATACCTGAGCTTAACATGATATCCCTTTGCTGATTTCTGTACCGAGGCACTGTTGCATCAGAGAAATGTGAGGATTATTTTCTGTTGGATACACAAAAGTGATGATATTAGGAATATGCGGATCATTAATAGAGCCTTGTTACTATCTTTAGTGGCCCTCTGGATGATGCCAGCATCCATTAATAGAACTGGGTGGTCCTTGCTAAATGTGGAACTACAGTGAAAACATATGGCACAGGTAATTCCAGGCTGAGGAACACATAATTTTTTTCTGGATTAGTCCATCTAAGTAGCCTCTTCGGATCTGAAGTGATCTGAATAAGGAAGAGATCATTGCACCCAGTCATGTTCTCCAGATTACCAGACAAATCTTGGGCTGGTGCACAGTCCAGTTTCTGCTAGCAGGATCCTTCAGTGGAGCAGATGACAGTGGCAAACACTGTGCCCTGGGAGATAGGAAAGATCTGGTCTCTTGCTGACTCCCTGGCTGTAGCTTCAGACTGTGCTCTGGTCTATCACTTCCAGTTGACTCCACCCAGTCCCACAGTATATTTCCCTCAATCTCTCCTGTCCCCAATCACTCCCAGAGAGATAAGTGTATCTTTTTATTTTATTTATTTACAAAATGTGTATGCCATCTTGCTGCCCTATCAGGGTCATGTTGCCTTACCTACGCAATTCATACAGTCTCCACTGACTTTTTTTTACTGAGGTGAAATCAGCCTGAGGAAATCACAACAGAAGAGGAAGGAACTAGGCTGACTGGATCTACGTATCCAGCGAAACGAGTTGCCATTAGGTGGTAAAGTCCTGAGGTGACAGCATGACCTCAGATGAGGAATTCTGGCTTGGAACGGTCCCCTATGTTTTGGGGGTTTAAAAAAAACTCCCTGCAAGCAGAAAACTAAATC
>NW_015169174.1:304033-373521 GCF_001447785.1 Gekko japonicus
AGCAGGAATTGGGTGGGGTGAGTAAATATTTCCCATTTTCTACTAGTTACAAGTTTTTTTAAAAAAATAATAATAATAAAAAGGTGTGACTTTGCTTGGGATTGCAATGAAAGTAACTGTGCAACATTGTGCTAATCCTGTGTGCAGTTTGACACACTGGTCTGTTTTGCCAGTATATACATGTCATATTCCGTAATATTAATATGTACACTTGTGCATGCTTGCATGTATACTTGGAGCCCAAGTATGAGTGGGAATATGGGTACACAATACCAAGGCTTGGACAAGGGACAGCTGAGGCTATAAGCCCATTACCATGATATGGTCTGTTTATATCATTTCAGAAATAAAGCAGATTTTTATTCCAGAAATCTTGGTTGTATGTATAGGAAAAGATTGTGTAAGGAAGGCCCCCTGTGGATAGTGGGCTCAGAGAAATGGCACTTGGGGACCTGTGAGTACTCTCTATTGTGGACAAAAACTGAGGTACCTTTTCATCTTATGTAAACCATCCTGATCACTCCTCAGAGGAAGAGGAGCCATCGCTGTGCTGCAGCTCTGGTAAAGATTTGCTTAGTTGAGAGGAAGGAGCTCATAAATATGTTACCTTAAAACACAACTGTTTGATATATTGAGAACATACCCCTTCTCTAGTAGCTGTACTAAAGCAGAATGAACCATTATGTTTGCAGCTCAGGTTATAGGCAAAGGAAACACGTGAAGTAAGTGTTCAAGCTTGGCCACCTATTGAATATAAATTACGGCTCTGGTTGTGCTTGAACAGAGTTTTCCAGTTTGCTTTAATTTTCTGCAACCTATCCCCAACTGCCCGGGTAAGTGAATGTTTCAGGCGTATACTGCACAACAGAGAATCCACTGAAATCAATGAAATCCCCCATTGCCTTGCTTTTAAAGGCACAGACTACATAGTACTCTGTGAAAAGTCATACAAATTTCCATCACATGGATTCTTTGATCATAATAGATCCATCAGAGTGGGTTTTTCCTTCTGGTGGCTAGATATTCTGGACAATAGTTGTTCCTGTAGCTAAAGTGGGAGGGCTTTAAAGAGAAGATCTGATGGGCAAAGATTAAGCTCTGGCCTGTCTGCCATGCTGCTATGTGTAGATACGATTGCTTGCATTTTTCATTTCTTTCTTCTCATTTTCTCTCTCTTTTCTTTTTTTAGCCTTTAAAACCTGACTCTTTCAGGGGAGAAGTATTTCCAGTTACAGGTCATTATAAACATGTCTAATATCCATGCAAGAACAGAAACAAATTCGTGTACATTAGCACTGGCCCCGCTGATTGGACTGACTCATAAATGAAACTGTATAATAGGATAGATAGGGCACTGGGAACATCTCACACATTTAGGACTGCATGATGCATTACTATTTCCTCTGTGCCTATTCAGCCACTCACATATTGCCCATCTAATCGATGTAATTGTGATGGGGGGAAAACACTCATGCCACCCTTCAGACATCACAGCACAGATGCTTTCTCCTATATGGAGATATATGTGGGAAATTATAACACATGAATCAGCCCTTACAGTTTGTGATGGCATGTGTGGTTTGAATGGAAAAAGCACCTATTAACTTTGCCTGGCTATTGACATTAGAGAAGTGGGACATCGTAATTTCCCCCCATTAGGCTCCATACCTGCTTCCCAGGGAGCTGTGGTATAATTAATGCAGCTGGTTAGGGATCTCTCCTACGAGGGGCTGGAGAAGGTTAGCCCCATTGCCATTTTATTAGCAGATTTCCACTACAAGGACCACCCCTCTTTGTAACTCTTCACAAGATAAGCAAGGTTGACATGGAAAGGTAAACACTGGCGTGTTAGCAAGACCCATTTCTAACATGGGACCAATGCTCCCTCTAAGCTGCGGAGTCTTGTGAGCAAAAATTCTACTCTGTGAGCTCCTGGCATTAAAGTTGTGAGTGAGCGATTTGGCTACTGCATAAATTAGTTTGCCCTGGAGCCCTCCTTCCTGAGCGAAGACAAAAATGTGTGAGCCGAAGGCTAAAAAACTGTGAGCTGGCTCACACTAGCTCAGCTTAGAGGGAACACTGCCTGGGACCCACTGAGCACCACCCGCTCTCCTCACTTTCTTCAGGTCAAACAGGAGATGTGCAAAACAACAAAGTGGCCTCAGACTGCGTTTTAGCAAGCTCTTGTAGTGACTGATGAGGCATCCAAATGTTGGAAATTGAGGGGTTTCTCCTGCACTAGGAGTCTGTAGGGCTACCACTTTGCCTGAGAAAGGCTGTCTGAGTCTTGACTCTCTTCTGTGTGTGTGTTGAGAGACTACACACACTCCATACAACACTGGAAGCATCTGGAGACAGTAAGGGAAGAAGGAGCCTTTTTAAAATTCCTCCTGGCAAAGTTCTAACCAACAGCAGAGGAAATTCAGGGTAACTTTAGCACCATACAGTCCGTTTTAAAACTGTTCAGATCCGGTGCCAGTCGCCAGGATTGCTGCCATCAGCCACAAGAGATGATGCCACCTTGTATTTTGTAGCTCTCTCCCCAGTCTCAGTCACTACTGGGATCTCCGTCATAGCCTGGCTGCTCCCAGTCCATCGGTGAGGGCAAAAGTGATTTTGCTAACCTTGGTGGGATTGGGGGGCAGGGGGGAAGAAGGTGGGCGTAGCGGCAGTCCTCATGGGCACCCGACAGCCCTGGCCTCTCGCTGCATGATAGATCTTCTACCCCTACCTGACTTACAGGAACCCCAAAGCGACCCTCTCCCCGTCTGTGACCAGACACACGGCCGGGCAAGGGAACTTGGAGTAGGGGGTAGGAAGGAAGCGATGCTGGAGGGGCTGCTGAGGAAGACAGAGCGGGTGGGCAGGAGGGGAGAGTCCCCGGCGCCCGCCCATTTAGGGGAAACTGGGCGCAGCTTGGGGCACGGCGTCGCCTCTGGGCGTGGGGGGGGGGAAGGGAGCCGGCTTGAGGTCTCCAAGGCTACGGTACACTTTTGCAACCCCCGGCCTCTCCCGCTCCGTTCCTTCCATCCTCCTCCACCCGGGTAGGCAGAACTTCCATCTTCCCAGCAGAGCCGCCTCTGAGATCTTATCTTCCCGGGAACAGAACAGTACGGAGCTTGTCACAGCCGGCTGCCCGGTGCCCGCCAAGATCAGCTCTCGGAGAGCGAGGGGGAGGGTGGCTCAGCGCCCGGGGCTTGGCTCGCTTTCTCCACGGTGCCCATCCTCCCCGGGCCTCTCCGGGCAGCGGCTGGGCTTTCTTCCGGCCACCGGCCCGGCCCCCTCGCGAAGGTTACTCGCGCCGAGTTTCTGAAGGCTGCGCGCACCGTCTCAACGCCCTCCTCCCCATCCCCGTCCCCGTCCCCGCCCGTCACAGTTTGGCTCCGTATCGATCGGCGCTGCCTGGCCGCGCTTCCCCTGCAATTCCAGGTAGTAAATCAGTGCCAAGCGGCGCCACCTCCCAGCGTTGCCATTGGCTGGCTGGCTCCGCTCGACCCTCGCTGATTGGATGCCTCTGCGCCACAAGGCTTTACATAAAGGAGCGCCCGCTCGGCCGGGCTTGCCTGAACTGGAGAGAGGGACGCGGAGCGCCAACCCAGCGGCGCCGGCTTCTTCGCGCAGCACCTCCGGCTCCGGGAGCAGGGCGGCTCTCTCGTCCCTCGCCCGCCCGGGATGCTCCGTGGCCCGCTGGCAGGCATGGCACCCCCGGAGCATCCCATCTCTCCGGTGAGTACCGATGGTGACCCTTGTCCAGCTCGGTACACCTGAGGGGGGCAAAGTTTCCACTTCGGGTGGAGAAGAAAAGTTGGGCGCCGGCAAAGGAGGCGAGGAGCCGCCCCTCCACCAGCCTCCCCGACGACCAAGTGCCCTCTGAAAGCCCGGCTGGCTTGGCGACTACGGACAGCCAAGGTGCCGCGAAGGGAGCGCGCTAGGATGCCTTCGGCAATGGGAGCCGGGGCGGGGGAGCCCTGGAACCCCAAAGCGGAGTGGGGGTGGTGGAGATTCTTGGGGTGCCCAGAAGTGTTGGGATGGAGTGGGAGGCAACGACAGCCTTCCCTTGCTGGTCGGCCTCTAACCCCTGCCTGAGGGAAGGGTCTGGCACTGGGCAGGAAAGAGAAGGGTAGGATCCGCCGGGTGCCAAGGTCTAACTGCTCCTAAGGTGACTGCTGCTGGTCTCCACACTGCACCGCCGGCTGCTACTGGCTGTGCCCCAGCTTTCGGGCTGGCCTGCTGTCCCGCACTGTGCCAGAGAGGGAGAGGAAGGCAAGGGCACCAACTCTGAAGTACAACTCCCAGAGCCTGGGCGATAGCTGAGGAGATGGTGGGTCTGGTGCTGATCTGGGTGGCTTTCGCAGGGAAGGGAAACCCAGCTGCTGCCTGCAGCATTAATGCAGGCTCTGGGCTGGTATCAGCGGTGCAGCCAGAGACAGTGTGAATTTTCTTAGTAACAGTCCCAAGAAAAATACCAGGATCTACCCGGGGAGGACTGCCAGGCGGGGACCGGAGCACTGTCGCGAGGATGCCACATATGTGCCTGGCGGGCTCTGTTCCTGTGCCTGAGTTACTTGCACTAGTGGTACTTTGGGAGATAATGTGGTGGTTTGGGATCCTGTGATGTTGCCTTGCTAATTTGATGCAGCCACAATTCACTGGCTGTAGGGTTGTGATGTCACTGAGCAGGGTTTGGAAATTCATTTTGAGAATGACGCCGTGAGTCTGTGGTATCCTTGGCCCACAGTCGTGTGGGGAAGACTGTGGGGCTGCTGGAGGGTTGTGTTTTACCTCTGACATGTGGACGGCCCAGGGGCTGTGATGTCTGTTAGGAGAGCCATGGCAGGGACATGCAGCAGCAACTGCTTGTTTGTGCAGAGCCATAATGTCATTACATTTCAGGATCTGCTGAGACCACCGCTTTGGGAGACCTGGGTCTGAGGCACCTTCCCCTCTTTCAGGACAGGCGATCAAGCTGTGTCTGCGCTCTGAGAGTCCTGTGCTCCAAACCAGCATGTCATACAACTCCCTCTACCCCCCACCCCCACGGGTGGGGGACAGCAGGCTGCTGCCATCCTGATGCGGCCGATCACTTCCTAGAGATCATCCAGTGACACCTGCGCCTTGGGGCCGGGTCTGCTGGGCTGGGTACCTCTCTTCAGTTATGCTCTGTCAATAGGTATATTGCAGTGTTATTGACCACACCCTGCAGGAGCAAGCAAACTATGGACATGTACAGCAGCAACCTGGCCTAAGAGGTGCCTTCTCCTTTGTGTGGATGTGAACTAGCACTGCTGTGAGCACTAAAATTTTAAAAGTTTTCCATCTGCTTAGCATCCGGGGTCTGATCACCACCAAGATAACCTTAGAGCAATGGGGTTGGGCAGCTTGCCCAATATGAAGGGGGAGGGGATCATGCAGCCAGTGCTCAGCACGCTGCCCCTGGCTAATTTGCTGCACTGTGGGCACAGAATAGGCATCCTTCTGGTGCGTGTGATGTTTCCTATGCCAAAGGTGGCCTGTTGGTGGAGAAGGGAGTGATATGCAGTCTCCAAGATCAGGGTGGAGGAGATGGTGGCTTCCTTCAGCATTCCCAACCAGAACAAGATGGTGACCAACCATTGTTTTTTTCTATCTATTTCCAACAACTTCTTTCCCTAGAGCATCTCTGCAAGGAGGTCGGTACCATGGTGACCATGTGGCATTTGCCAAGGCACCTGACACTGGTTCTGTACCTGGTTTGGTCAAAAGATGGACTAAGCCTGAGCTTGGATATACCTTATTCAATTGCTGTTATCAAAGCTTCCCCAACAAGAAGGAGGAAAGGGTCCAGAGGGAAAATCTTAGCTACAGCCTCATGTTCTGAAAGGTTTTCAGTCTTCTGCCTGAACATGGTAGGCTCTCTGCCCCATTTTTCTGGAGGGCCTGTCTCTTGCCCAAATGTGTTGGGGCTGTCCTTCTGCTTTCAGCACCCTACAGTGAGTCCTGAAGCACATCACAGAGCATTTTGGCTCCTTCTGTGGCTGGCACAATGGAAACTCTTGGCAATGGATGCAACCACCCCAGGGCTTAATCATTTTTGTCTTTGGAGACCGACTACACAGTTCCTTTTTAGATACTCTCCAGGGCTGCCTTTAAGGGGAAGATGTTATCAGTTAGTCAGATAAAGGGATCAAGTAAGAGTTGCTTCACACATCACAATCTGTGCTTGGTCAAGATCATATCGGCTTTTGTGAGGACTGAGTGTATAGGTTGTCATGTGTGCTTGATGTTCATATGGTTGTTTTGTTCTGTATGTGTGTCTTGGGAAGTCTGAGCTAATTTTTTAAAGTGTACACACATCGGAGAAAAATGCTCGTGGGTATGGTAATGCACTGGAATCTAAACCAAGGCAAGCATCATGCATGCCAAATGGTGGCATCCAAACCCATTTTGCTAGGCAGGGCATCTTCCGTGCTCTGCCTCCAAAGCAAGGATGTAGCCAGGCTGTGCTTGAGCAGAACTCCAGAACTTTCTTTGGACCTGGAGCAGTCAAGCTGTCAATAGAAGCATCTTCTTGCCCCTCTTCCAATGAGTGATAGCAACCACACCCTAGTGGGTGGTGCGCAGTCCATTTGTGCAGCCTTGCTGCTCAATGTTCTTAGACCGCAAAGTGATGTGGGAGGTTGCCATCTGCACATGCAGTGCTGCCACTTTTCTGAAGAGCAGAAGCCATGACTCTGCTCCACCCTCCACCTCTGCAGCCAGCATTGCCCTCATCTTCTCCCCCACCCCGCTTTGTTTGCCCCCACACCAGCATATTTAAAGTTACGCACTGCATTTCTTTTGGCACTCAGGCCAAATGATCTAGAGAGTTTTACCTTCTTTCTACACAGAAGTGTCTTTTGTGCTGGGATTTCATGACGTGAGAACCAACCCAAAGTGGACCCTTGATAGTCATAGCAGGATCTCTAAGCTCTAGCAGGCGGGCCCTCAAGTGAAAGAGCCGGGATTATGGAAATCAAATGTTTGTGCGCGCGTGTCTCTGTCTGCCTGTGCACAGGTGTAAGCGCCGTATGTGTGTGTTTAGGAAGGCAGCTTTAATTAATGGCCATTTCCCTAATGATCTATCTGGAAATGCTCACTGATGTATGGGTTTAATTAGCCCAAGCCAAACGCTGGGAGCCCGATGGTGGAACACGCCGTCCCTGTCACTAGGTGCCTGTTGCCGTCCTGTTTTTCAGGGAAGCTTGCTTAATGACAAGTTAATCTGGGCCTAAAGTGGAGGATGGTGCCTGCACCTAGGCTGCCAGCTCTGAGTGTGATGGATAACATTACTGTGGGCCAACACGGAGAGATGCATTGTGTTGCTGCACCTTTTGCCTGCTCCCTTTGCCTGAAGGAATTTCTGTTCTAGGCCACTGACCTTTACAGATTATGTCCAAGGTGAATGGAATGGATTCAGACCTTGTCCCACTCACAAGATCAAATATGGTGGCCCTCTTGGCGGACTGCACCATGGTTATGAGCATGCTTCTTCAGCAAAGGCACAGAGGTCTCATATTAGTGGGGCTTATAGACCGATGGTATCCGGCAGTCTGTTGGCAGCATAACAACCCTTTGCGAGCTGCACAGTGATATATTCCATCCGCTGCTTCATACTTTATCATAAAACTTAATGAATTGCACAAACACCACCCATTCCACCTCAAGGTACTCATTTGGGGCATATGGTGATTCGGGCTGTGTTTGGAGCAGCTAGGTTCTGGCTGGTTCTAGACTAGGAGCTGTAGAAATTTGGGGTGTTCTGACACTCTTTACCTGCCGGTGGCATGAGTAAGCCAGCCTGTGTTTTTCCAGGGTGCTAGCCCATATTTAGCCCAAGCAGGAAAATGGCTGCAGAATGCTAAAGAGCCAGGCAAAAATATTTCTTTAGCCGAACCACAACTGAGTTACCAAAAGATGGGAATGGAGAATGAGACACGTTTGCTGGAGTCTAGGACACAATTGGATATGGTTGCAATTCGGGCAGTCCCAGAGAGCCGATATTAGAACTAGTGAGTGATGATTCACAGGGATGCTTGCAAGATTACATATGCACCTTAACTACCCTTTTGTTCACACTATTCAAATGGACAAAGCATGATGAAAGGATGGATCCCCCCTTCCCAAGAGGTTGTAAAGGCAATATTGATTCCTAACCCACAGTAGCAATTATAAGAACACTCCAAGTTGACAGCCCCAGAAAAAAGATGCTGATTAACATAAGATGCAAGAGTTCTCATATGCATGTGCTGACAGAATGAAAAAGTGCCTCCTTTGACTATCCAGATTGCATGTACAAATGAGGAGGGAAGAGTTAAACTGAGAGAAAAAGTACATTTAAATTGTGAAAATGTACTTTCAAGTGTAGAAGGATGACCAGGACCTGAGAGATGTGCTACAGTATTCCTTGAACTGGGCAGTTTGTTCTTCTCTGCTTGTGGCACATCATGCATTGTGGGTTACCCTGCAGGAGGGATCAGTTAGGAGGGATCATTGTGAGGTGTCTGTGGGTGTGCCTTAGGGCTGAAAGAACCCTTAAGGTTCTCTAGCCTTACAATCAGACTCAGCAATTGTTCTCAGGACAAAACCAGGGGCTGATTAATCTGCCAGAGAAATGTCATTTTGTGAATGTCCTTGCATGTTGTTGGATATTCATCCCCTGGTGTGTACATGATTAGATGTACCCACCAAACTGTTTAAGGTATCTACGAGCGATTTCTCACTAGAGCTGCCTCGCAGCACAGCGCCGCTTGCCCCAACACAAACATGTCAATTTCACACCCGAGGCTGTGGGGCTGCATTTGACTCGGGGCTTTGCCCGATTTCCTCCGCAGTTTCATGATCCTCAAAAACCAGGATCACGAAACTGCGGAGGAAATCGGGCCCCCGGAGTCAAATGCAGCCCCGCAGCCTCGGGTGTGAAATTGACATGTTTGTGTCGGGGCAAACGGCGCTGTGCTGCGAGGCAGCTCTAGTGAGAAATCGCCCTACATATTCCTTCCCTCTGCCTCCTCTTGTGGCAACAACCTGGTGACTGCATGGCTTTCCACACAAGTTCCCAGCTCCAAGGTTAAATGGAATAGTGTGAATGTAAGTCATGATGAATCAAATTGAGCCTTCATTATTAGAGGCAGTATATCTGTTGTTGGATGCTTGAAGCAAACAATAGGGCATAGCTAATAAATCATGCCCTGTTTTTGAGCAGCCCATGCTGAAGACAGTATGCTTGCTAGTCAGACCTGTGGTCTCATCCAACAAGGGAATGCTTGTTTTTTTTGTAACCTGTACATCTCTGTAGGGTTTTGCATTCAGAGAGACATTACGTTCTGCCCCATTGAGACTTCCAGGGTAGTGAAAGTCCATTTCCTTAGCAATTTTCTATTCTGATCTATTTTTACCATGCATTATATAGCATACTTATTTTCTACTAATGCTAATTTAACCTCACCATTACCAACAAACTTGTGGCTGGAAGGAAGGATGCAATGTGTCTTTCTGTAGAAATCACTGAACTCTGGACTAAACACAAACATATGTGGTGTTGCTTTAATGTTCTTTTATAGCCGCTCTCCCTCCATCCAGCCCAGAAGACGAAGTTGGCTTCCCCTGGGAGCATGATGGTCAAAAATGTGTGTGGTGGGGGCTGCCTGTCCTTCAGGAATAGTTTTCCAGAGGGCATTTTAGGCTACTGTAAATAGTCACACTTCCTGGATGCGAATCTCTCCCTGTCTGAAGAAATTTCCCATGGATCCAAGCCCTTCTCCAGGAATTAAGATCAGGTTATCAATGGAAAGTTCAGGAGACTCAGTGGGCTGTAGTAGCTAGAACAGAGGTGTCAAATTCATTTGTTACAAGGGCCGGACCATGAGTGCCATAAAATGTAATGTCAGGTACTGGAGATATAAACTTTATAAAGGACACAAGCAAACCCAATTAATGATATTATTCTTTACTCAAAGTACAAATGAGCTTATCATTAACACTCTTACAGTATCTCCCTGATGCCCACCCTCCCACTTCCACTGCCTGTTATGAATCAGCACTGGGACAGTATACAGGGACATAATGCACAGCCTCTGTCATCTGGCAGTAAAGGTAATCAGATGCTTGTGGGCCAGATAAGAGCCCTGGATGGGCTGGTTCTGGCCCACAGGCCAGATGTTTGACACCCTGAGCTACAGTGCCAGCCTAGGATTTGGAAAGGTCCAGGTTCAAATCCCCACTATGCCTTGGAAACTCACTGCGTGACCTTGGGCCCGTCACTCTGTCAGGCTAAATTATCTTACAGGGTGGGTATTAGGGTAAAATTGAGAAGAGAGAACAGTGTCTTAAACTACTTTATGTTCACATTGTGGAGAAAAATGGGACATAAATATCTTAAATAAATCACTAGTTTGGCAATCTGGGCAGGAATTCACATATGGGGGGGGGAAATCCTCCAGCAGCTGCACAGGAATGACTGACCCAGCCTCATGCCTTTCTGTTTGCAGGTGCCAAGGGGGCTGCTGCTGCTGCTCTGGTGGAGCTTGGTTCTGACTTGGCCTGGCGAAGGATCCCAGCGCAGTGAGCCCATGTTCACAGCCGTCACGGACCATGTCCTCCCCCCTGACTATGACAGCAACCCCACGCAGCTCAATTACGGTGTGGCTGTGACTGATGTGGACCAGGACGGAGACTTCGAGATTATCGTGGCTGGGTGGGTACCCCCAGGGGTCATTTCGTAGAAAAAGACATGTAGGAGCTCATTAGCATAACTTATTTGCATATGCCACACCCCCTGACATCACTGGAAGTGTGTCAGAAGGCAACACCCACCGCTCAGGCTCCACTGGACTGTTTTGGATTGCTAGCTATTGGGGGTGGGGGGGAATGCGCAGATCTGCCCTCACAGAGGAGGGAGAGCTTGTATCTGAAGGCAGGCCCGGGGGGGGGGCCTCTGTAACTTACCTGGCTGCTTCTTGGTCTTCATGGCCTGACTGAGGGCTGCTGGGAGCAGGGGGTGGGGCTTGTTGCATGTTCCCACCCCCTGGGCTCCTTACTGCCGGAGCTCCGCTCCTGTGCGCTCCTGCAGGAAATGACCCCTGGGTACCACCAGGCAATGTTTGCTAACCCCAGAGTTACTGGAAAGTGGGATGGTTGCCGGCAGAGAAGATACCATGGCCGGGGTGGTCAGCAGGCTGGCTCTCTCAAGCAGCCGCTTCAGAAAGTTCCTGTTAGCAGGACCAAGAGCCAGTCCAGGCTGGCGTGTGGGAAAGATCTTCATGGAATTTTTTAAAAAAATAGGGGTGGAAAGGGTAAAGCAGGGGTGTTCGTACTTTCTCAACAGGCTAGTTTGAGAGGGCAGCACTGATCTGGCACAGATCCAGAATAAGCCAGAAGTAATAACAACTCAGATGCAGCTCAGGCAGGTGCTGAAATGGCCATGAATGTGCCGACACAGTAAAACTTCCTACAGCAGCTTCCTCACAGCTTATAGCGTAACTGCCTTTCCAGAGTCATTTCTCTGACAAACTGTTTGCCTGCAGCATGTGTCGCCCCCTCCCCCTTCTCTACCCACCCTCGGCCACGTGGGAGTCATGACCAAGTGAATGGGCACCAAAGGCAGCTGTCCCTCTATACTTTGCCACCCCGTGTACAACTTGTCCTGCCCATAAAACATTGGTGAATTACATTCAGCTGGAAGGAGCATATATCTGTTGGAGGACTTTATGTCTAGCTCTTCTTAGAGAGCTGGGTGGCTGATCAGATTTGCATCTTCAGCTGAATTCATTTTCCCAAGGAACCTCACCTCTGCGTACCTTCCTCCCCCCTCTTCCACTGCTTCTCCCTCGCAAGCCTCCCCCCCCTTATTTTTAAAATTATTTAATACGTTCTAATCCCACCTTCCTTCCGAGGAACTCAGAGTGCTGTATGTAATTCTTACCTCCACAGTTTTACCCCGACAACCACCCTCTGAGGTAGGCTAGGCTGTGGGTGACTGGCCCAGGTCACCCAGCAAGCTTCATGGCAGGGTGAGGACTTCAGCCTTGGTCTCCCAGATCCCCCACAGCCTAGCCTCTACACCAGACTGGCTCCCCCTGGCTGGTCTGTTCTCTGCACTCATAATGGAGCAGAGCACAGTAACAAACCTGCTTGCAGAGAGAGTCCCATATTTTCCCCAACTTGAAAATTTCTGGATCCTCCCCATCAGAACCTGCAGGCATCTCAGCTGTCTAAACTTGTATTTTGTGTTTTTTTTAAAAAATATCAATTTCACAGTATCATTAGCCCTATGATATTCTCTTCAGATCCCTTCACTGGCTGCTCTCAGATCTAGCACAATTGCTTCTTCTGTACCTTCAAAGCCCTCCATGATTTCAGTGACTTAACTCTCCCACCCTCATAGCAGCATATCCCTGCCAATTAACTTTCCACCTCCAGTTCCACCTTCCCCTTCACCTGTCTGACTGTCTCATCTCACTCAAGTGACTCTTTCCTTGCTGCCCCTTAGGCCTGGAAATTGTTACCCAGAATACCTGCATGAGGCCATCCCTTTCACTTCTTTCAAATTCTTCCTCAAAAACCACCGTTCCAAGACATAGTGGTGTGTTGGGCTAAGATCCTGGAGATCCAGTTTGGTGTAGTGGTTAAGTGCGCGGACTCTAATCTGGGAGAACTGGGTTTGATTCCCCACTCCTCCACTTGCAGCTGCTGGATGACCTTGGGCAAGCCATAATTCTGGCACAGCTGTTCTTGAAAAAGAACCGTTTCTGTCAGAGTTGTCTCAGCCCCACCTACCCCACAGGATGTCTGTTGTGGGGAGGGGAAGGGAAACGAGTTTGTAAGCCACTCTGATACTTAGGTAGTGAAGGGTGGGGTATAAATCCAATCTCCTCCTCTTCCTCCTCTTCCTCTGTTTACAGTGAACTTCTATGTGGTGTGTGTGTGTGTGTGTGAGAGAGAGAGAGAGAGAGAGAGAGAGAGACCTTGGGCCAGTCACTATTTCTCAGCATAACTCAACTCACAGGATGGTTGTTAGGACAGAATGGACAAGGGGAGAACAATGCAGTAAGCTCTTTCAGGGTCCCCATTGGGTAAAATAGATACAAATACCTGAGCCTAAGCAGGTATAATAGGAATTGATGCATATTATTTTTCTATTTATTCCTGTCTCCCTTAAGGCAAATTTTTGATTGTAATCTCATCAGGGCAGGGGCCTTGCATTCTGTGAAGTGCTCTAAGCACTGGTGTCCTGCACAAATACCAATAATTTGTTAATAGTATCTGCAGCATCATAAGGGATCATCAGTTCAACAGCCATCCCTATGCCAGTCCCTACCTTTCTCTAAACACTCATTGTATCTGCTTTGGCAAGATTAAGCACCCTTAATCAGGAATCTTATGACTGCTCCCATAACTAGCTTTAATTCTTTGTATACCATGACAAATCCCAGTTGTTAAGCAGTATAATTTGTTTGACAGGAGTTGAACTGGAAGGGGGCTCACTGGTTTATTTATTACCAAACTTGTTTTTCGGCTAGTAAAGCACAACATAGATGGATGTCTTAGGCTGTATTCCTTAACATTAAGAACCCCACCCAATATTATGACCAGGACCCCTGATTATCTGTGTTGATGCAGAATGATTGTGGTGTGAACCATACATATATGTGTCGGGGAGGGGGGCTTGCTAGGCACTTGTGCTGGGTAGGCAAACCCTCTCTTTGATCCCGCCCCTTTCCGTGACTCCAAGGTCAGCAGCTCTTGGCACAGCCTGTGTGGAGGAACTGTCTGCATTCCCACTTAGCCAGCATCTTTCCCCATAGTTGATGGTGATCCTTTGCAGGAGTCCGGGTGTCTGCATAGCAGCACGCAGCCCTCTTCAGGGAGGAGGAGGAATCTTTTCACCAATCAGCACACCCAGGCTGGAACTTCTATGTTATCCTCAAGGGCAAAGCTGCCATCTTTGGGACCTAGACAACTTCAGTGTCTTCCCCACAGTCACTTGGATTTAATGTTTCCGCAGCATACTAGATGCGGAGGAAACATAACGAGTGGGGAAAACAAGTGCTGGGGGTCTCGGTGTCTGGTCCTAAGGAAGAACAAAGTTCCCCCTGGCTGGGTGTGTCCCCAGATGCCGCAGTCCCTGCTTTCCCCCTTAGAGGGAGGGGCAGCCCTCTTCTTTCCACGCTCTCTTGCTGTTCTGACAGGTTTCAGTGTGTCCCTTGACATTGTATTAATTGGCTGGAGGGGTAAAGGAGGGCACCCAGCTCATTATGGGCAGCCTTGGCTTGGAAGGGTGCACAGGAGTGAGCAAGGTAATCTGCTGTGTGCTCCCTGCATCCACAAGCTGCCAAGAGCCCCAAAGGGCTGGGATGGGGGGGGGGGGGAATGGAGCTGACACTTGAAGAGCCAGCTGGCTCCTGTCACAGATTCTCCTTTGAATGAGGAGTGGCAAATGCAGAGCACCACAACAAGGGATCTGCATTTGTAGGAGGAGGAAGTGTCCATGCTTATGGTCAGGGACTTGTGTGTCTGTGCAGAGATCCGTGGGAGAAGACTGGTACACAACCAGCAATATAAGAGATGGACACCAGAACTAAACTTGGTAGGAGCCCAGCTGAACCCAAAGGATCCCCTCAACCTGCTTGGCAGATATCCTGCGGCCCTCATAAAGGAAAGGATATGGCAAGTGACACCCTGGGCAATCCTGACTTGGCTCCCACTTAAAATTGACTGCAAACTCATGTTCTACATAGTCTGAATCCCAGTGGGGAGGGCCATGCTGGGCCCTTTTGAGGCCGTTAATAGCCATGATGCATTTTAGCATCGAGTGGCAAGTGGTAGGCCCCGCACCTTATGAGATGGGGGGGAGCCTGCAACTGTTAACAGAATTCACATTAAAAATCAATAAATGTCATGTTGAAGATTCTGGGTCTCATGGTAGCAACAATGCAGAAGGAAACAATAGCAAACTGTGGCTCTGATGCCTGCTACAAAAACCATGCATGATTAGAAATGGAAGGGTTCTTACTTGAATGTTAAGCCATCTTAGATGTATGTTTCTGGATGGGTTAGAAATTATCATTGCTTGAAGTAGAGGATTAGATGATATTGTAAACAGAAATTTGCACCAATGCTCCTTAGGCATGCTTAGTCACCAATTCTGCGTTTCATCTGAAAAAACCCCCCCCCTTTCCCCCCCCCCCCCATCATTCCACTGACCTTTCTTCATGGGCTTGCATTCCAGACCCTCCACCTCCATCACTCTGTTCTGATCTGTCACCAATTTGTCAATGTTCTTATTAAGGGAGGAACATTAATGATAAACCAGTGCTTCAGCTCTGGCTTGAGCAGCTCTGAATAGAGCAATTGCCTCCTGTTTCACAGATACATCGTTTCTGCTGAGACTGTCCCCAAGTAGTGTGTCAGCTCTTGTTATACTCCTAGCTTACCTTCAGTTGGGTTCCACAGCAAATCACCCTCAGCTGAATTCTTAAGGTGATAATTCCCCATTGGGCATCATTTACAGCAGTACTTGAGCATCTACACAGGGGTATTCTCCATGCCACCCCAAACCCCAACCTCCCCAGGTGCTACTCCCAAATCTCCAGGAAGTTCCCCACCCAGCATTGGGAGCTTTAGGAGAAGGGCAGGCAATGCTCCCTCTAAGCTGTAGAGCCTTGTGAGCAAAAAGTCTGCTCTGTGAGCTACTGGCATTAAAGCTGTGAGTGAGTGATTTGGCTACTGCATAAATTAGTTTGCTCTGGAGCCATCCTTCCTGTGCTAAGACAAAAGTGTGTGAGCTGGAGGCTAAAGAACTGTGAGCTAGCTCACACTAACTCAGCTTAGAGGGAACACTGAGGGCAAGTGTGAGGGAATATTAAGGGGAGATGGCACCAATGGGTGGGGAGGTCCCAAAATTGATATCTCCCTGCCCATACAGTGGTCAAACCCAGTTTGACCATGCTCTTTCTGGAAAGATAGTACCACAGCAATTTTGCCGGGCAAAACCCAGGAGGTAGATATTTATTTATTTATTGCATTTTTACCCCGCCCTCCCTGCAAACGGGCTCAGGGCGGCTTACACGGGGGCACAAGCCCATACATAAAAACAGTATAAAACATTAAAAGCTATTAAGTCACAACAAAAACAAATAAAGTGCTCCATACAACAAGATGATCTCTGAAGATGGTATTGATCATTTCATTAGGGTGAAATTGTCCTGTCGGTGGTCCAAGCCAGTCCAGCAGCATCAGTGCCATGCAGAATTATGGCAGTTCTTCCGGGGACCACTCCCAACCCCGTTGTTTCAGTGATGGTAGTAATAGAGGTGGCAGAGGTGGCGGCCCCTATATAAAAGCCTGGTGGAAGAGCTCCATCTTGCAGGCCCTGCGGAACTGCATAAGGTCCCACAGGGCCCTGATCTCCTCCGGGATCTCATTCCACCAGGTGGGGGCCACCACTGAGAAGGATGATTACATAGATGATTACATAGCTATGTTGACACTCTTGGAGGAAAACAAGATCTAGTTTAAAAAGCAAGGTGAAGCAAAGTAATTGTGTAGAAGCAGACCTCTTCTAAAATTTATTTAGGATTTTCTTTTTCATTAAAATATGTTATGATCGATGAATTTTGGATAACAGCTGGGATTTCTGGTTTGTCAAAATAACTTTCAATTTGACTCTTATCCGCTAAAATGTTTGTGTTCCTGATCCTTTTGTGTCAACTTTTGTTAAGTTTAATACTTTTCTGAATAACAGCAATGTTAAATAGCACTAGTCCGATCATTGATCTATATGGAAGAACTCTCCTTTTCAAAACAGTGGATTAACTATTCTGTGGCTATGACTTTCACTATCTTGTCACCTGTTTCGTAGTTCTGACTGCGAACTGGCCAGGAAAAAAATGCCCTCTCCCTTTAATAGAGGCTTAAGATGTGGAAATGGACAATTGAAGGTTTTCATGGCATGCAGGGAAATAGCATTTCATCAAGCCTCTACAAAAGGAAAAGGGCATTTTTCTTCAGGCCAGGTAATAACCTACATTAAGTCATGCTTCCCTTTTCAGCTGCTGTTTGCTTTATTTATACTCTGCCTTAATCCTCAATGGCTTACATTGTTCTCCTCTCCTCCATTTTATCCTCACAACAACCCTGTGAGGTCAGGTAGGCTGAGAGTGTGATCCGGCTCAGGGTCACCCAGCAAGTTTCCATGACAGAGGGAGGATTCAAACCAGGGTCTCCCAGACCCTAGTCTGACACTCTAACCGCTATACCACAGTACCCAAGTCCAGTGTTGTGCCTAGAATGCACTATGTTAGCAACAGACGTCTATTAAGGAGCTAAACAGATGATTCCAAAGAGAAAGCTTAAGAGAAGACAAGCAGGATCCAGGCTTTCTACTCTTGGCTTTGCTTTGATCAGTGCTGAATGTGGTTTCCCCTCCCCCACTGTTGGTGCTTCTCATCAGAGGAGCTGTCCCATCGGTGGTCTCCGCTCTTGAAAGGACGATGTACGCTGCCCACCTGCAGCAGCTGCTGCTCTGGAGTTTTTTTCAGCCTGAGTTCCCATGAGCTCATTATTGGGCATTCAAGGTAGAAAGAAGGAAGCTAATTGGGAAGCAGCTGAATGTGGATGCCTTCACCAAGCAATGCCTTGTACATCTCTTCTGCACTGCATGGCTGATTCAGCCGTGCTGCAACTTACCCCAGCTACACCAGGACACTCAGGAACTAAGGCCAAGCCCTCCAGAAAAGTAATGCCGCCAAATGAGGATCCTTCTGACCTGAGACTGAAGGTGGCCAGATTGGAAGGAGAATCTAAAACTGTTTCTGGGAACTGAGCTGCGACTAGATTTGCCAACTCTGGCTTGAAAAATCCTTGGAGTTTTGGGGGTTGTTCCTTGGGAAGACAGCGGGGAGGGAGCTGGGGGGGGGGATGTGTGAATCCACCCTCTGAAGCTGCTGTTTCCTCCAGGGACACTCGTCCCTGTTGTCTGGAGAGCAGCTGTAATTCTGAGCGGGCTCCAGGTTCCACCTGGAGGTTGGCCAGGCAACCCTGGCTGCTGTAGCCCTGCCAGTGTGATTGGGGAAGTGGGCAGTTCTGCTGTTTCCTTTCATTCCAGGCTGCCATCATCACTACAGACAGGATATTTCATAACCAGAGGAATGTGAATGCTGCTTGGATAACTTGCTTACTGAAGGCCAGGGCAGGAGTGCTGCTGGGCATTTGGGGCATGGTGGTTGAGAAAGGGACACTTGAAAGGCGCAAAAGGGGGGGGGGGTTGCAGTTCCATTGAGCAGAGCTGGATTTATGTGCAAGCTAAGTAAGCTAGTGTTTTACTAAATTAACTTTTTGGGATAATGCTACATATGTGACCTCTTAAACTTGATATAGCTGAGGGCCTTGGCATGTTTTAATATGGCCCTGCTCTTGACTGCTGTCTATGGAGAGTGTTTTCCAATGTCAGGCACCTCTTCTATGCAAGTGACAACAATGTTGTTGTTGTTGTTGTTGTTGTTGTTGTTATTGTGTGCTGTCAAGTCACAACCAACTCAAAGCAACCTTAGCACCATGGGGTTTTCAAGGCAGGACACGAGCAAAGGTGGCTTGCCATTGCCTGCCCCTGTGTACCAACCCTGGTCGTCTTTGGTGGTCTCCCATCCAAGTATTAGCCACGGCCAACCCTGCCTAGCTTCCAACAAGATCGAGCTAGTCTGGGCTATTCACGGTGCTGCAAGTGACATTATTAGGGCTTAAATGTGCCAGCTTCAGAACTGGAGACTATGCCAATGGCCTTGAGAGCTTTTTGACTGTGAAGCATCATGCTGCTGTTACTGTCCTGGTGAGACATCTGGGAGAAGACATGAGAGCTACTTATATCTGCTGTTTCATGGCCTGGGAGATCATAAAGCACCAGGCATTGCTAACTGCTCTAGATGTAGCAATCTTAACTGGACAGGAAATGCTCTTCTCAATCTCAGTTTTGTTGGAAAGGAGAACTGGTATTTTCCTGTCCACAGACCAAAACCTGAGAACTATTCAAGCCTCATAACCAGCAGCCACAGATGTTTGTCCTTTTTATGTCTTCTTTCTTCTGTTCTGCTTCTGCAGTTGTCATATGGGTACGGTGGTCTATCAGCAGGGGAAGCAAAGTCAATTGCTCTGTAAATATCTAGTTACTCAGGCTTTTAAAAGGCTGGGATTGCAGGATGCTGCCCTTTCTTTCCTCTGTGCTGATACTACATTGTATGGAGCTTTTCCAGTCATGCAAAGATTACACAAACTACAGCAACATTATATAGAAAAATGAATTCAGAACTATTAGGGATTTCATCACATAGAAGCTTCCTTCCCAGGGTTATTAAAACATAGCAGGGCAGTAGTTACTCACCATGGGATGAAATGAAAGCATCAAAGGCTGAGGTTCTCATGGGATAACTGCAATCATTCATGTAAGTAGCAGGCTCATCTGAATCCACCTGCTGTCAGAATGATTAAACAGGAAGCATATGAAGTGTCCAGAATGTTAAAAAAAATTGCATGGCTTCAAAGATGGTGCTGTACATTTCCAAAAGCCAATCTTTTCCATGCCAAATCATTGAGCTCCCTGTCTGATATGTATCCATCCTCGTCCTTCTGGATTCACTTACTAAGAAGCTGACCCTCTCACTCAGCACGTTCCAGAGATGAGGCACCTCTTCTGATGTGTCACAAGATAAAGCCTCTGATGCAATTATGGCCCTTTTCATTGATTGGTCTGCTGTAACCCCAAGCCTGGACCCTCTCATGCGTAGGAGCGCACTGGGCCCTGCTGTTTTTCTCCAGGGCTTGGTAATTTTGTCCTCTAAATCTTGCCAAGCTGTATATTTATCTCTGGCTCCCCTGCCCTCATTCTACTATATTAATTTCCCCTCCAAACTGTGCATTTTCAGCTTTAGCAAACTCCGTGCTAACTATACTAGAGTCACACATTGTCAGCTGCCAGATGAAATCACTCAGGCATTTCTGCAGCTTTGCATTGTGCAATGTTAATGTGGATTGATGTCTAAAACAATCCAGATATCACCCTGGATCAAACTTATCCGAGTTCTGCCATTTTGGCCGGTCAGTGATTTTGGATGGGAGGATGCAGTTGAAAGCTAGCACCTTGTGTAAAGGTTCCCTTGCTCAAAAGCCAATCGAATCCGACTCTAGGGTTGCGGTGCTCATCTCTGTTTCAAAGCCAAAGAGCCAGCGCTGTCCGAAGATGTTTCCATGGTCATGTGGCCGGCATGACTAAACACCAAGGCGCACGGAACGCTGTTACCTTCCCACCAAAGTGGTACCTATTTATCTACTTGCAATTTCTTGCTTTTGAACGGCTAGGTTGGCAGGAGCTGGAACTAGAGATGGGACCTCACTCCGTCATGTGGCAACTCGGGTCTCGAACTGCTGAACTACTGTCCTTCCACAGCCTGCAGTTCAGCGTCTTAACCACTTGAGCCACCGCAGCTCCTAGCACCTTGTGTAGCAAGGGGGATAAAGACATAAACTTGGTCTGATGTCTGCCAGAGTCCTGGTCTTTCTTTATTTGAAACTTTTGTAAGCCTGCCTTTCTCCCAGGTGGGTGCCTTCATGTACTTTTCTCTGGCAATGGTTTCAGGCTAACCCAATGTCAAACACCTTTGGTACCCCTTATGAAACCTGCTGATGCCCAAACTGGCATGAGAAACTTCTTCTTGAATCTGGTAGGCATCAGACCTCTTGTCATGAGAGTGTTGCAAACAAGCTCTTCTTCTCTGGTCTGTGCTGGCAAAGGAATTCCAGTGGAGTGTCCCTGATGTAAAAATCCTTCGGGGACTGGGGGAATGAACAGAATTTAAAAAGAGACTCCACTTCCATAAAGACAGGACACACACACACACCACACACCAGCCACCTCTAGATCTTCTCCCCTTATCCATGTGCCATTTCCTGCCCAATGAATCTAACTTATTGGGAACAAGAAGATATAGAATAACTTTCATAATAAAGCATAAGCTACGGCTCATCTGATAGCACAGCATTGCCTTCTGGCATGCTGTACGAGGTTTTACTTCACAGTCTACAGTATAGTGCTGGATCCAAAATGAAAGATCAAGACTTCCTCCAAACCATTTTTATCTAAGCCCCAAGTCATAATCTACCCCCCCAACTAAGTACATATCTTTGGGGGTTGTCATATGAGGACTTTTTGTTCTTATGGGAAAGACTCAGTCCAGTAGTTTTTCTTGCCTCTCTTTTTGCCAGGGATAGCTTCTGCTTGGCTCTGTTCACCAGGCATGGATTAGAAAATGGCCTTTCTCCTTTTCATATCATGACTACTTGCGCCACCTGGGAAGGTGTCGGACAGGAGGGGTGTGTGTTCAGCTCTCTCTAGAGGTGGACGCCAGATTGCTTAATATATTGGGGAAATATCTGGACATGAGGTAGTCCGTGAGCCAGCCCCTGCAGCCTGGTTTGATATTTAGTTTGTGGAGGCCTTTTCTCGTGATGGGAATTGTTCTTGGTGTGTTCTCTCTGGCCAATTTGAAACATCCATGAAACCGTGCTTCCATGGTGGTTATTATGTGATGTAATAACTCTGATAATTGACCAGGAAGACTTGAGTTCAAATTCCCACTTACCCATGAAGTTACCTAGATGAGGTCTCACCCATGACTCTTTGTCATCCTTGTCTCCCAGGTGATCCTTCTCTTGCTTTGAGGATGAAGTGTGATTAACCCCAGTTGCCCTGAGCTCCCCTAATGAATGGCAGGGTACCAATGGGATAAAGAAATGATTATTTTGCTTCATGCAATGTACCCTTTGTGGGGTTTCCTCCTATCCCTCCTCCAGCTTTGGTGGCTACTGGGAAGTGCCCTTTGCTACCTCGACCAGGAATCTGCACAAGTGGGAATGGGGGGAGATTCCACCAGTAAAACTCTTGTCCCCACAGGGGGCAAGAGGGGCTGCTTTCCTAAGCCACCTCCCTATCACATTTCCTGCTCTCTGTTCTTTCAGGTACAACGGGCCCAACTTGGTGCTGAAGTACGACAAGGCACGGAGGCGGCTGGTAAACCTTGCAGTGGATGAGCAGAGCTCTCCGTACCACGCACTGCGGGATCGTCAAGGCAATGCAATTGGTGTGGCTGCATGTGACATAGATGGAGATGGGCGGGAAGAGATCTACTTCCTCAACACCAATAATGCCTTCTCTGGTGAGTGCCAAACCCACCCATCTTTGGCACTGTTAATTGCCAGCTAACTTATGACCTCATCCTTCTCATATGCCTCATGAATTCTCTCTCGAGACTTCTGGCCTCCCTCTTTGACATCAAGACACACCTCTCCCTCAAAAATGACCTTGTGGCACATCAGTTTTTCAACATTTGCTAAATACTCATGATCTGACGCCTCCATCCCATAATATTCATCTCTCACCCAGATCACTGATGCCAAACTTTGAATAGTTTTTTTTTCACAAACTGTCATCCCTTCGTAACAAACCCTATTGAGGCCTAACATATTCCCAGCATTCGTTCTGCTAAAGGCAGCCCCCCCCCTAATTGTGCGGGGCAGGGGTGTGATCCAGAGAGGGCACGTGGTGAGAGGGTCTGTCTCATGGTCTCTTCTTTCCTGGTAAGGATTGCCAGTGGTGTGTCGATTCCCCTTCTTTGCATAGTTTGCTTTGGGGCTTCTCCCGGCCTCCCTTAGGCACGGATTCCAGTTTCCTGACCTTCACTGGCCACCAGGGTGGGATGTTTCAAGTCTGGAGTTAATTTCCCAGCTGAGTGATTTTGTCGATTCTCTGGCAGCAGCCAGGATGGGGGTGGGGGGGAGACGGCTGCTGAGTCAGGGCTTTGCCACCTCTGTAGTTGCCAGCAGGGACTGCAGTTTGGAACTGCTGAGAGGGTGGGCAAATACTGTGCATCTGTGGGCAAACAGAAATCCCTCGTGACAACTGGATGGTAATACAGAAGGGGAAGCTCACCAATCCCTTAAGTACATTTTCCCCTTCCCACCCCTTGCAAATTTGCAGCCTAGTGGCAAAGTGTAGTACCTTTTCCTTGTGGGGAAGTGATGCCCTGATTCTTAGCCAGGCACTGTGTTTTAGTTGCCAACTATTTGTTTAAGAAAAGTTATGCTGCGCTGCTGCAGAAACAGAGGAAGCATTTGGGGTGCTCCTGCAACCTGCAGTCACACAAACTCTTCCCAGCTCTGTCCAAAGACTCAGCAGGACTCTCTGTGCACAGCCTCTCCCATGGGCTACAGTCCCAGGTGGACACTGTACTGCACTCGAGTTGACAGACTCTTTGCTTGGGTGGTTTCTCGTGTGCTTATGGGAACCCGAAGGAAACACTGCTAAATCAGGGTTGGCTTAAGTTGCTTTTGTACCTTGCCCTCTGGGGCCCACGGTAGATTCTGCAGCTTCTCCCAGGTTATTGTGGGTTATCTCTGGGAGGGCTGATTACCCCAACTCTCCACTTTGCCTTGGTGCTCTAATTCGCTAATCAGAGATCCCTGGCAGTCTGCTTAAAGAGGAGCTCTGCCCCCCTCCAGCATCCATCCAGAATTGGGTTGGGCCCCTCACCTGCACCATCGACCTGCTCTCGGCTCCACTTATCCGTCTTCCTGACACACCTAATTACTGCTTTGCAGCTGCCAAAGACTCCCGCTCCCTAAATCAGCCATTCACATTACTCCTGGCGTCGGGGCCTGGCCAGGGCCTGCCATTGATTTTCCCTTTTCCCTTTATGATGTACATGGCTCCGCGCCGCTCTGGCACATTTTACCTTAATGAGTTTATTCTTCTGGGCCTCCCTTACCGGCCCTTAAGCTTTGCTGGGGTTGCTGCATTCATTGTAGTGCGGTCCTGGTCACCATCCTGCAGCACTGCCGGGCAGTCAGGCCCAGGGGCCAGGGCTGGGGGGAGGAGTCCAGAAGGCCCAGGATGAGGGCTGAGTCTCAGCAGGGTGGGTGAAATGAGACCTAAAGGAAAGACTGGTGGGGCTGCAGTCGGGGTCCGGTTGCAGAGGTTCGGGAACAATATGCAAAACAATACAGATCTATGCATGCAGGGTGCCACACCTGCAGAGGTTGTGGTGCTGCTCAGAGACTGGTTTATGCCACATTCCTCCACACAAAGACCTCAGGTCTCGGAAGCCTTAGTGAGTGCCCACATCCCCTAATGACATGCTGAGAGCTCCAGCGAAATCGTTCATAACTCAGACAGATTTCCTATCTTCAGACGGAGCTCAGCACATGAGCAAGGGACCCTGAAATGAGAAGTGTGATGCCTTATCTCTCCTCCCCAGGTGTAGCCACCTACACAGACAAGCTGTTCAAGTTCCGCAATGGGCGCTGGGAGGACATCTTGAGTGACGAGGTGAATCGGGGTGTGGCCAGCCGGTTTGCTGGGCGCTCGGTGGCATGCGTGGACAGGACGGTGAGTGTGTGGGCAGGATGAGCGGCATTATAATTTTGGGACTCAGACCCATCAAGGGACTTGAGGGATGTGAACTAGTCAAAGAGGCACTGTCAAAGTTACGCAGAGGGAGGAAATAGACTTGGGGGGAGGAGGGCTCTTTACCAAACTCCTTCGTGGCCGGGCCCCCGCAGGCCTTGCTGACAGCTCTGCCCCCTCCCCCACAGCTGTCAGGACTCCCATCAGGGGCTGCAGTGCCAGGCAGGTGCCGTGCTGCTGATAAACACAGCCTGTCTGGGTGATTTATGCCCCTGTCACCTATGCTTTCTTCTCCTTCTACTTTGCGTGGTTTGTTTTCAAACGATTATTGCTAAATCAGGGTGCCACGAGAGAACAATGGGGGCAGGGGGGTGGTTGGTAGAGAGGCTGAGGCATGCCGGGGGCATACGGACTGGCATCTTCCCTTTCAAAGCCCATGGGAAGGAAATGCAGCAAGGACTGGGCTGGGTTGCCTTGCACTCACCTCACAGGGTTGCCAGCCTCCAGGTGGGGCCTGGAGATCTCCCGGAATCACAACTAATCTCCTGACGACAGAGATCAGTTCCCCTGGAGAAAATGGCTGCTTTGGAGGGTGGACTCTGTGGCGCTGTACCCCCACTGAGGCCCCTCCCCGCCCCAAAACCTGCCCTCCTCAGGGTCCACCATCAAATCTCCAGGAATTTCTTGACACACACACACACACCCGTTTGCAGCCCTGCTCAGCTTTCTTGGATTTGTTACTAGATTTCCAGAGACTGAGAGACCTTGGTCAAGTACCCACTGGGTCGGCCCGCTAAGCTGGGAGGAGGAGAGTACTTGCTTGGAGGAGACTTGGGCTCTTCACTGGCTGCTCTGCTTCCTGCAGGGGTCTGGCCGCTACTCCATCTACATTGCTAACTATGCCAATGGAAGAGTTGGCCCCCATGCCCTCATCGAGATGGACACAGCTGCCAGTGACCCCAAGCGTGGCATTGTGGCTCTGAATGATGTGGCTGCGGATGCTGGTGTCAACAAATTGACAGGTATTGAGGGCAGCAGGAGGATCTCAAGCTGATCGTGCCTGAACCTCCAAACCGGAGGAGGGAATCTCTGGTCCTAGTCTCACGCTTTGAGACGGCATCCAGAAATCTTAGTCCTGCTCTCGGTGGCAGTGATTTGGCCCTAACTAGACTTGTGGTCATTGTGGTGAGTTGATGATTGCCAGTGTTGCAATGGAAGGCCTAAATAATTGTGGAGAGGGGTGGGAGAGAATGGCAGGGCGAACCAAGTGGCAGATGTCTTGAAGGGCTGGAAACCTTCCCTCTGGAACCTCTCCTAGGGCTGCCACCTGCCTACTCTGGAAGCAGCGCTCGTGTGTGTGTGTGTGTGTGTGTGTGTGTCTGTGCCTTGAAACTCTCACTGTTCCTCTTCCCAGGGGGTCGCGGTGTGGCTGTGGGGCCCATCCTGAGCGACGCAGCCTCAGACATATTTTGTGACAATGAAAATGGGGCTAACTTCCTCTTCCAGAACCAGGGTGACGGGACCTTCATAGATGTGGCATCAAGTACCGGTGAGTATGGAGCGGAGTGTGTGTGGCGTGTGTTCCGGGGCAATTAATTATAGGACTGAATCTGCTGTGGAGCCACAGAGCCTTTTTTAATCCTTAGGGGCCGGGCAGTTTCCCCATCCCCCTCCTTGCTGGCTGCCGGGGTAGGCTGGGAGGGGGTGGGGAGACACGATGAGTGCACACAGGCTCAGCCACCGGTAATTGAGCGTCTGCCTGATCACTGGAGTTTAACGAGATGTCAGGTTGGCATCCATCACCATGGCGCTGCTGATGACACCTATTTTCTTTCGAAACACTCCTTCCTTGTCAGCAGGAGAATAGGAACAGGAGGGTTCGGGGAGGGGAGGGGAATGGGGTGGGTGGAAACAAGATTCTGCTGAGGTTCCCCAGTCCAGATCCCTAAGCCATATGCTTATACACACACACGCTCCCCACACACACCATTGCCCACCACCTGCCTTCTCTGTCCTTTCCTCTGCTCTTTCCCGACAGGCTGAATTTTGGCTTTGTAAGGCAGGAGTTGCCAGATAACCATCCTGTTCCCCCCACTGTGGGACCCGGTTCCTTTGCTAAGCCCCGTGTCGTCAGCAGGAAATGCTTTGCACATGGGGCTGTTCACCTTAAGGCCTCGTAGGCAGCCTTGCTGACACCTCTACTGCACTCTGCAGGCCTGGATGACCCCTACCAGCATGGCCGTGGCGTGGCACTGGCTGACTTCAACCGTGATGGGAAAGTTGACATAATCTATGGCAACTGGAATGGACCACACCGGCTCTATCTGCAGATGAGTGTGGGTGGGCGGGTCCGCTTCCGGGTAAGTGCCATTTGAGGGGGGGGGGGTATCCACTGTGCACCGCCTGGGTATCCTGGGCTGTGAGCAGGGAAGTCAGGGGATTCCAACAGTTGAAGAGTCTAAGAATCAGACTGCAACACACAAATTAGAGTCACCCACCAAAGAGCGTACCGTCTCTACTCGCTAGCTGGGTTGCCAGATGTTCCTTCTGTTAAAGGATTGCCTCAGATTTCAGACCTGCAGGTCCAAACCATTTCTGTTCCTGGTGTAGATCTGGCAGCCTTTTCCTCATCTTGGTTTCCGCCCCGGCCACCACAAGGAACTATTGACTTTCCCACACACCCAGCCCCAGTGCCAGCACCAGCTCCTCCCCTCCCTTAGCCCCGTTCCTAGACCCTCAGCTTCCCTTTGGCCCTGCTCCAGCCCCAGCCAGCTCTCCCAGCCCCACTAATCCCCGTCCTTCCCCCAGGACATTGCCACGCCCAAACTGTCCATGCCATCACCTGTCCGCACCGTCATCGCTGCTGACTTTGACAATGACCAGGAGTTGGAGGTCTTCTTCAACAACATCGCCTATCGTGGCTCGTCTGCCAACCGCCTCTTCCGGTGGGTGAGAGCCACATGGCCACCTGAGACTGAGGCAGTGGGCTCCCCCTCTTAATAGGCTCTGGGGCAGGGCAGGAAGGACTTTGCCGTGCTAGAAGCTGGTGTCGACCAGATCTCTCTTTAGCAATACCTGCATGCAGAACTGAGACTGTGGGGTGGGGGAGGAGATGGGGCTGGATTCTTGTTATCCGGCAAAGATCTTGCCCGTTAGTCCCAGTGCCATAACCCACAGGTGCTGAGTGGCTCCTCATGGACGGGGTGGGTGCGTCCCTTTCATGCTCCATTCTGTCCTTCTCACTGACGGAGCTGTGGCTGAGCACATCACCACTAATACAGCAGCCTGTTCTGCCTAGTCTACATCCCTGGAGGTTCTGGCTTTCACTAATTAGCACTTATGCACGGTTCACATTAATTGTAGGCAATCAATGGCTCGTTAAACAGGGCCGCTTACATTTCTCAGTCTAATAAAGTGATAGCACAACAGCATGTGGCGAATCTGGGGAGTTCATGCAAAAAAAGCTGTCGCTGTAAGCATGGGCAAGGGCCCCTTCTGAGAAGATCTGCCTTTGGTGTTCAGGCACATGGTGCACTCATCATGGGGCTTGTGTGGGTGGGGAGAGTCACTACCCTTCTCTAGTACAATTTCCTTCTGCTTCAGGATTTCCCGCAGAGAACATGCTGACCCTGCCATTGAAGAACTGAGCCCTGGTGATGCCTTGGAGCTGGAAGGGCGTGGTACAGGTGAGTTGGCATTTGAAGGAGGGTTTGGCAGAAGTTGCAACTAAACCTCTTGGTGCTCCCAGGCAAGATCAGGACCTCCTGGTTCTGTGGCCAGAGCAACATGACTTGTGATTGATCACCTAGGTGGCTAGCTGCATCATTGAGCATACCAATGAAGGGAAGGGATAGTTTTTGTATCTGATTCCTATCCATGCTCAGGATTTCATACTCTTGGGTAACAATGGCAGAAAGGGCAGAAGTTGCTGCCATTGACACAGGATTCCACACAAGGAACAGAGGCAGCCACTTCCACTGGGGGAGCTGCTGAGTCCCTGGTCAGGACAGTGAAAGAAAGTCAAAGCTGCGTTGGTCGGAATCAGGGGGTGGAGTCAGAAGAAATGATACTCCTTGGGTTTTTCCTCATACTGGATCTCATTCCAGGCATGAATGTGAAATGGGGAATGTGGTGCTATCGGGAAGGAAGTTCTAAAAGTTCTCTGTTTAGTGAAATTGTTGTCATTCCAGGGGGTGCGGTGGTGGATTTTGATGGCGATGGAAGGCTAGATCTGATTTTGTCCCATGGCGAGTCTATGGCACAGCCACTATCAGTCTTCAGGGTCAATCAGGTGGGTTCAGTGATGCATTTCTCATAATGTATCCAGATCCCAGCCCATGTCTTGGCAAGCATGGACTGCCCTTTCCCAGTTTCATGCCTACCACATTCCTCCACTGTCTGTCCATCTCCACAGGGTGCTGGAAACAACTGGCTAAGAGTGATCCCACGTACACTGCATGGAGCATTTGCTCGTGGTGCAAAGGTGGTGCTCTTCACACGACACAGTGGTGCCCACCTGCGCATCATTGACGGAGGGTCTGGGTACTTGTGTGAGATGGAGCCTGTTGCCCATTTTGGCTTGGGTGAGTGAGGAGTGGTGGCAGAACACTGTGTCATGTTATTGTGTAGTGGGTTGCCGCATGGATGAATGACAGAGACTGACGTAGTGCATAGCACGCTTTATTAGTACACAACAAGAATGAGGAACAACGGCCGGCAGGCCTAACTATATACACAACCAGGGGACACACCCCTGGGTCCCATTGGCGGGTTTGAATCTCCCGCCACGGTCCCATTGGTTCCCTCAGTGGAGGGACTAGGATCCTAGTCCCTATTGTTGTGCCAGACTCAAGCTCAGGAGTGTGTGCTGGCCTCTGGTGGCGGTCAGCGGACACAACACATGTTATCCCAGGTCCCTTCTTGTGCTATTCTGCCCCCCCCCCCCAGGAATATTACACAGTTTCTGGACTTCCTGGAACTTTTCTGTCTCTCATCCAAGACAGTACTGGCTAATTGCTGCCTGAGCACAGCACAAGTGACACAGGCATTTGCTCCTGTCCCCTCCCTGACTCACATGCCCTTACCACCCAACTCCCTTCAATCCTTAGCTTCCATCTCTCCTCCCATTTCCTCCGTATTTGCTAACAGCCTCAGAAACACTAGATAATCAATATTATCAGAAGCCTATCGCATCCCACCCTGCAACTTTTACCTGTCAAAACATTTGGAAGGTCTCTTTCAGTGTCCTCATAATCAAGGGGCTGCTGATAGGCGTTCCTGTTCCCAGAGAGCAGAGCGTGTGTGTTTCAGGGTGTCTCCGACTGCCCCCTCCAGCTGTTTCTCTAGAAGGCACTGCATGTCTCCACACCTCATTAGTCTTCCACAGCCCTGAGGTGGCCCAGCTTAGTGGGGCATGGTCAGGTCAGATTGGGCTGCGAACAGAGGAGCCAGGTGGCTCAGAGTGTCAAAAGGTGCACGCACCAGAGTGTGCCACATCACTACTCACAGCTGGGATTGTTCCCAGAAGCTGCACTGCTGGTGGTGTGTGTGGAGTGATTAAGGAAAGGAAGTGGCTCCATTGGATCTCCATGGGCTTTTTTCTGTGCAAGGAGAAAATGTTTGAATAATGGCAGGGTGCAGGGGAGGGGGTAAAGAGGGGAAAGCACAGACAACTGCTATGAGAAGAGAGTGTTTAGAGGAGAATTCTTCTGCTCCGTGAGTTGGTTGCCGTTTGCTGCCTGTCTCAGTCCTGCCTTGCCCTTCTTCCTTGTAGGACAGGATGAGCCCAGCAGCTTGGAAGTGACCTGGCCAGATGGCAGAGTTATCAGCCGCGCCGTAGTGAAGAGTGAGACCAATTCTGTGCTGGAAATTCCCTACCCCCAGGACACAAAGGGTTCACCTCCTATTGTACTTCCACTTGAAGTGAGCCCCATTTTTTATTGTAATTTGGAACGCAGTTCATTTTTCCCTCCCCAGATCAGTGTGGCAAGAGCCAGTGTGCTGTGTATCGGTCAAGAGTGTCTGGCTAGTATCTCGAAGACCCAGGTTCAAATCCCCACTCATGTCATGGAAGCTCACTGGGTGACATTGGGCCAGTCACACTCTCTCAGCCTAACCCGCCTCACAGGGTTGTTGTGAGGATAAAATGGAGGAGAGGAGAATGACGTAAGCCACTTTAGGTCCCCATTGAGGAGAAAGGTAGGGTATAAATAAATTAAACAAATATGTCAGTTTTCTTTTACTTTTCATTTCTCATTGACAAAAGTTCTGGCAGTGTTTCTGTGCTCACAGAATTGAGGGCTTTCCCTAGTTACTGAAACAAATGGCACATCAGAACTGGAAAAGTGTAGGCTCAGGAATCATTATAATCAGTTAATATCTCTAAAAAAAATCCCTAAAGTGTTAGGAGCTTTATAACATTAAAAAATCAACAAGGGATTTGCCTGAAGGCTTAGAATAAAGTATCTGTGAGTCAGAAAGTGTGGGGAAGGTCATCAGAACAGGATGAAAAATACAAGAAGAGAATAATAGATTAATCCAGGTAAGAAAGATTTTTAAAAATGGATTTAAAGAATTGTGTATGTGTGTGTGGGGGGGTTAAAGATGAAAGAGAACTCAAGCAGATGCCATAGGTCAGCAACCAGAATTTAAAACCCACATAATTTTGGAATGATTTGCCTGCTTTAGAAAACAAAACCACATCACACCCGGAGCTCAGACTGCCTGCCTAATGTGTACAGCCGCAATGTTTCTCTAGAAAGGGTGCATGAGGCAAAATGATTCTACAGCAAGGACAGTCATGTTTAAATCCCTGCCAGTGACACTGCTTTTGTTTCCCTTGCTCCACACCAAGCCCCCTATTCCAGACCTGTCCTAGCCAGCCAGTTTCACTACTCTGTGACTCCCTGAATTGTGACGGCAACACTGAAACAGATCAGAGTGCTCAAAGCTGTAAAATAGCTAAAGGGGCCTTGACGGGAGACAGACAGTAACTGAAGTGATGTTGTTACAGAATGTGCTTTGTCAGCACAGTGACTTTCAACATTAGAGTGGCGGTGGCAGGAGGCGAAGAATGGCCGGCCGTTCTGTGCCAGAAAGTTCTGCAATGCTACTTTTTCAGCTTTGGCTGCAACTGAACTGCTGGGATTGCCTCTAGAGAAGCAGTCCAGCACTGACTTTGTGTGTCCTTCAGCTGCTCTGGTACCTCACTTGCCTTCAAGGGGAGAATGGAGCTGACCTGTAAAAGAGCTGTGGAAGTGGAATATTTGCTTCTCTTGAAGGAAGGCTGTCTGTGAATGTGTAGTACTAGATGCACAGAACATCTTCGAACCAGTCTGTGTTTCAGATGTTGTGGCCCATATGGCATGCAGCCAGCACAGCACTCATCTTTTAAATTACACAACCACTCTTGTGTGTGAACACCAGGTTATGAATTCCAGCTATATTCAAAGGCTTATTTTTCAAATAGATTTGGATTTGCACCATGGAAACAAGTGAGACTGGTCAAATACGGAATTTTCTCTGGCTGTTCAACTCTTGTCCCAATCCAGAAATCTGCTGTTGATACTCCATTGTGCACATAGGAGTCCTCCATTCGCAAGGGCTGTCTCTTTCACTTCCATAGAGAGGGAGCACATCTGTGTGTGGGAGAAACACCCACAATGCAATGTGGAAGCGGGGGGGGGGGTCACTTCACACCAGCACCCAAGCCAAACCTAACACCCAGTTCAAAAGCTACCATAGTTTCTAAGCACTGCAGAGGCACTGCACATAGACTGTTCAGAAGTTAGTAAATAGCAGAAAAAGACTACAAAGTGAAAGTTGCTACACTAGCTGCTCTGTGGTTTGAGGCACAGATGGCAGCCAGACAGCTTTCTAGAGCCTAGGTGAGACAGATGAGTTTGAGATTAAATTAATGGCTAATGACAAACTTCTCTCTTCCTCTCACAGTGTGGCCAAGGATTTGCTCAGCATGAGAACGGACGCTGTGTTGGTGAGTCACCAGCAGGACAGATCAGAAAATGGTCCTAGGGTGCAATTTCCTCAACCCACAACAGGGCATAATGGGTTCGAATGGAGGCTCTTTGGTATCCAGTGGCAACAGCATGACTATATTCTGAAGATAAAGAAACAGCCCAACTGTGGTGTTGAGAAGCAGTCACATAAGATCCTGTAATGTTCCAGGCCTTGCGTGTCTTACCTCAGACCATCACTTCTGTGTCTCTTCCTTCTCAGATATGGATGAGTGTGTCGAGTTTCCCTTTGTCTGCCCACGAGACCGGCCCATCTGCATCAACGTATATGGCGGGTACCGTTGCCGAAGCAACAAGCGTTGCAACAGAGGTTTTGAGCCCAATGAGGATGGTACAGCTTGTGTTGGTGAGTGGTGGCTTAGGCACGGCAGAAAGATTAATTCCTCACTTTGGGGTTCCTTCCCTGATGTTAACCAACATGGGAGCATGTATTTCCTTTGTTAGGCAATGAAAATTTTAAGTGGGAATCTGGGTTTTGCATCACACTAGGGCACAGGGAAGAGAAAGCAGACTAGCCAGTGAAAAGACGGTGCAGGGCAGTATGATCCTAGCTTTCAGCTCACCGTCCTTTGCCTAGGCAAAGAGGGATAATGGTACAGAAGAAGTGATGGTCCTCTCTGAGGGCCTGACAAAACATTCAGAGGGCAGAGACAGGTATGGTCTCCACCAAGCTGTGGGAAGGGGGGGGCACGACATTCCAGGGAGGGGGGTGCTTTGATTTTTCCTCTGCAGTCCCTCCCCTGGCTCTTGTGTAGCTGTTCAGATGCAACCAGCCTTCCCAGTCTCTAGTCTGCAGCCAGAATTTTATTTCAGCTCCTCTCTGCTTTGAAGAACTGCCCACTGCATTTTTTTCTTCCCTGTCCTTTCCTATCTCTATATCTTCCTCTCTGTTTCTGTTTCCTTCTCTGTGCAGAGCAAGTGGCCTTTTTCGGTGGATACCCTTCTTCAGGGAGCTGGCTGGGCCCCATCTTGCCTTCAGCCCCTCTCCTTCCACTTTGCCTCGGACTCTGCTTTCATTCCTATGCACTTTAAGCCTTGCCAATAAAAGACAGAAGCAGCCTTTACAGATGGACTGGCCTCCCCTGTACTCCTTCCCCCCACTTTCTCTCATCCAGTCTTCTCTTGGTGATCCCCAGGAGCACGGACTGAGTAGGGGGTAGCCATCTTGGGAAAGGGCCCAGACACAGCCCAGACAATGACACCGTCACTAGTGACTCCCTCCCCTTGCATGTTTTCTGAGAGAACAGACAGGGCAGAGGCCCCACCCCACCCCATTTTGCTTCGTCTCCGCAGTGTGGCTGCCATCCTCCTAGGAGCTCGCCTTTTACCCAAGAGGGGGAGGCTCCTGCTGGTAGCTGCATTCTCTGTTCATTGATACAGTTGCCCCTGTGCCTGCTGGTTTGGCCTGTGATATGATAGCTTTCCCCCCCCCCCTCCTCCTTCTCCCCCAGCCCGACTGGACCGGGATTCGCCTCTCATCGAGTTTTACCAGAATGTGTCTGCAGTTTGAACCCGCTCAGTCTTCCAGATGAAGCATCGCCCTTCCCTCTACCCAATAAACTCGACACTGTCTATAAGCACCTGCTTGCAGCTATGCTTTGGATGTGGGTGGGGATGGGGACAGCTTAAACTGAGCAGGTGAAAGTAGGCTACAACAAGGGGACTCAAAGCTGTGTGCTGCCCCCACTCCCTTCCACGAGGACTGCCGAGGGCAGTGACAGCCCTAAGTGATTACCAGGCTGAGGACTTCTTATGCAGCAGGAGTATTCCCGTGAATCTTTGGCTACAGGGGAAGCAAACATGTTTTATAAGACGGCTGCCATTTGCCTCCCAGCACTCCCTGCCCCCCATCCAAAGTGATTTGGTGCTGTTCTGCCTCGAAATAGCCAGGTGGCTGGCCCAATCTTCCTTATGCAAACATCTCTAATAGAGTCCCAAGCCCTTCTAGTGTATTCCAAGCACACAGCAGGGCAGAAGAAAATGCTCCATACCAAAGATTGTCCCAAGGCAAAAGTAAGGGCTGCTTTTCATTTTACATTGCAAGCGTGTTTAAAATAGGGTCATTTTGTGCGGCACAATGAACACCCACTAACTTTGAACGGGGATGCATGCTTGTAGACACACAATGGACATGGTTGTGGCATGATTGTGATTTCCAAATATGTGTCCAATTTGTGCTTACAGGTATGTGTTTCCTGTTCGAACACGACGGTGTTCCCCACTTAGACATGCTGAAAAATAGGACTGCACTATGTTAATCATGCTGAAAAATAGAAATGCACTATGTTAATCATGAGGGAGCCCTAAGTTTAGCCAGACAAGTTGAACATCCAAAGCAGATGACTGTTTCATAAGCTGAAGGAAAGGGGAGAGGTAGAATGAGAGTGAAAATTCTGCAGCTGTCAGCCTTCCTCAAACAGAAAAATTCCTTTCAAAACCCTGATATAATCTGTTGGCCCATATGTTTACAGGAAATACTTGCCCCAAGCTTTATCCATTTCTTTAGCCAAAATTAGTAAGTCATTCTGTGGTGTCTTCAAGGAAAAGAAAAGTCGCTCAGATTCTTCAGGGGGCAGCAATTCCTTCCTGACTACTCCTGGCCATTGTTGAGACTTCAGATTATGCTTATCATTCAAAGCTCTTCATACATTTATCTGGCTCAGCTGTGATTAATGATATATTACTGTTTCCCTCAACCGTTCTAGAGACACACTTTCAAAGTTTCTCTCCCCTGGTGCTTATAAATCTTCATCTTTGAGTGTCTCATGGTAGAAAAGTGGGTTATATATCTAAATATATGTACAATATGATATGCATACTCTCAGCTGTACGCTAAATGTATTAACAGAGATCAAGACCCACTTGCTCTTATACACCCTTGGATGGAAACGGTCCTCTTCCTGGTGCGACATGGAGTCAAATCAAAGCATTACAGCCTCTTTGGGTGTACCTATCGAGTATTCTGTTTTTTGTGTCTGCCAGTTTTTCTTGGAGCCCCGTCACATGACTGAGACTGTCTCCAGCATCTGCTTGCTGGAAAGCCTCCTTGATCTCAGGCTGCAACAGAACTTTATGTCCAGGGAAGGGAGGGAATGTAGCTGCTTGTCTCCAGAAGGGTGTTTTGTGCGCACCACTGTCAGGGCTCCTTGTTCCATGTTGCTTCCCTTGGGAACAGACTAGCCTCTGCCTTAGCCAGGCCCTGGGGGTGTAAAGACTTAAGCCTACTGTCAACATACTGTGTGTGTCCAAAGGGCAATCTTAGAGAGGAATAGGTTCCATCTGGTTCCCATCATAATACAAAAGTCTGAACATGTTGGCACCTATCTCATTATCCTTCCTGTCCCTACCCATCCACACACACCATTGCCATGGTGGTATATAATTTATGAATTTTGCACACAACAGGAGGCATATGATGCATCTGCAGAAGAAAAAAGAAGGTACCTGAAGGTATCAACGTGTCTTCTTGTTTAGCTCACAAGTGAGTGGCATTTTAGGACCAAACAGACCTACAGATCCAACAGTGAGATGGAACACAGTGACTATCACATAGCTGCATGCAGCTGAGAATGGAGTAAGCAGCCAGGGCTGGAACCAAACAGTGCCTGGTGTGGGGGAGGCAGGGACAAGAGAGGGTGGCAGGAGTTCCAAGTGATGGCAGATTTAAATGACTGGCCTCTGTACCTTCTGCACTTGGTATGGGTTTAACTGGCTTCAACCTCCAAAGCATCTGGGAATCCAAGAAAAGACTGGGGGCACAGTTTAGTTATAAGTTAAAGATAGGATATCATGGTTCAGGGCAGGGATTTTGTCTACATCAGAAGTGGCCAACTCGCAGCCACTGGCATGGGACTGGCAAAGTAATCAAATCTACCTAAAAATGAAGAAGTCATGGGAAGTTCTGATTTCTTTATAAACCAGTGTGCTATGAAAGGGCAAGAGAGTCATATGCAATCAGCACAAATGATAGTGATTGGAAGTAGAGCTAAAAGGGCTCAATAGGCACGTATGTGCCATAGATGTGTGTGCATGAGTGGACCACAAGAACTGTATGCACTAGCTGTTGCTGTGTGTTTGCTGCACAAACGTCATGGGAATGTGTTTGTATCATTCTAAGCTGTGTATGAGAGAAAGATCAACCTTTGCATTTATACATGAGTCATGTATCTGAACTGGATTATTGGTCTGGGCCCATGGAAATAAATTGTCAGGTGGATTTTGCTCCAACTTAACCTAGCTCCCAGTGGTTCTCAGGCACCTGTGACTGGAGGCTGGCAGCATCCTGCTCTGCCACTAGGGTTGCCAACCTCCAGGTGATGGCTGGAGATCTCCTGGGATAACAACTGATCTCCAGGCAACAGAGATCAGTTCATCTGGAGAAAATGGCTGCTTTGGAAGGTAGACTCTATGGCATTATACCCTCCCCAAACTCCACCCTCCTCAGTCTCCACCCCCAAAATCTCCAGTTATTTCCTAACCTACAGCTGGGAACCCTATCTACCACACTAGTCAGATTGCTCTGCTGTATCCTGGGCATCCAGGCTGGAGGTTCATGGCGCATCCATGGATAGGGATGGATACAAACCACAAAGCAAAATTCAGTCACAAATTTTGCCCTGTTTACGGTTCACAAACTGAAGATCGTGACAGGTCTACCGTCATTAACTTCTTAAGCAGTTTGCAGCAGTTTGTGATGGTTCATGGATAGAGTAGAAAGAGTCCCTTTAAACTCCTGTTTTCTGTTCCCCCACAAAAGCTGCAGAAACAGCTGAGTGGTGGGGAGCACAAAAGGGACTGCTCAAGAAAGCCCAAAACAGCTGAGGAGCTCCCTGTCACTCCACTTTTTGGGGGCTTTCTGCAAACCCCATTTAAAGGGACTGTGGTCCCTTTCAACAGGGTTTGCAGGGCAGCAAACAGGTTCAGTTCACAAATGGACCTCACTGACATGAACCGTGAACTGAATTTTTCTGGTTCCTGCCCATCCCTATCCATGAAACAGTGAAGGGTGATATATGGGTTCAGGAGCACAAGCCTGAGGAGTGTGCAAGCAATTACTCATTTCCTTTCTACTACACAGCGCATTCCTCTCTGCTGCCTTTCCCGTCAGTGTGATGGTAACAATCAAATATGGTGTCAGTGCCCTCTAGAGGACAGAATCAGAACAGCTTCTGGTTGCAAGAATTCCCGCAGGAGAGAGATTGCTACATCCAGCCCAGTATCCTGGTTCTTATAGGGGCCAGTCAGAAGCCTCCAGGACAGGCCCGTAGGCAGGATTTTTAAAGTCAGGGGGCACTTAAATTTCTTAGGGAGCACTGGCTAATCGCCACGTGTCCTCTGAGCCTGGCCCTAGTGCCATGCCAAGCAGCCACCCAGCAGAACTGGGGGAAGGGAGCAGGAGAGAGAAGGGACAGTGACACACAGGGCAGCCATGCCAGCACTACCTGGTGCAGCCCTGAGCTACTCTGCAGCTTCTGCCACCCGGGCCTCTACCAAGATGCCAACGCCACCTCATTGTGGCCCCTTGGGGCCCAGCTCCTTCCCCACACCCGCCACCGCTCGGGGGCCCTGGGCTGGATGGGAAGTTGTGGGGCCTTGCCAGTAAGTCAGGGGGCCTAGCCCCGAGATGCCCCACCGTAGCTCCAGGCCTGCTCCAGGATGCCCACAAGCAGAGAATGAAATCAGCAGCTCTTCCTTGCTGTTGCCCCCAGCAACTGGCTGCAGAGGTGCACTGCCCTGAACAAGGAGAATTAATTTAGCTAGCACTGCTAATAGACCATGGATTTATCAAATACCCATTTAAAACCATCTAAGTTACACGTTATTGAATCGTGAGGCATCAGATTCCATAAATTATTATTGCATTGCATGAAAACATACTGCTTTTCTGTTCCAAATGTACTACCCATCAACTTCTATAAATGCTTGCCAAATTCTACTGGTATGGAAGAGAGAAATAATTCATAAACTCCCCCTTTAGTAATCAGTTTTCTAAAGTAAAACCCCCAAAATTCTTTAGCTTTTTCTCATAGGCAAGGTGTTCGTCCCCTTTGTTGCCTTGTTCTTTACCTTCCAGATCTATAGAATCCTTTCTAGGATGGGGGTGATTAGAATTATACATGGTATTTCAAACATAGCTACAACATAGACTTATACAAGAGCATTAAGAAACTGGCAGTTTTATTTGTATTCATAATTCCTAGCATAGAATTTGTCTTTTTCACTGTTGCTGCTCAATGAGTTGATGTTTTAATTAAGCAACCCACCACAATCCCAAGATTTTTCTTCCTGGTTAGTTACTAGCAGTATATACGTGAAGCAAGGGTGTGTGGGGTTTTTTGCACCAACATGCATCACTTCACACTTACACTGAAACTCATTTGCCATGCAGAGCGGGTGTGACCTGGGGTCAGTCACAAGTCCTCTCAGAGCTGTTCTCAAGAGCAGTCCTTGAAAGAGCTCTCTCAGCCCCACCTACCTCACAGGGTGTCTGTTGTGAGGAGGGGAAGGGAAAGGAAATTGTAAACTGCTCCAAGACTCCGAGTGAAAGGCGGGGGTATAAATCCAATCTTCTTCTCTGGCAGGGTAGGGGTGGTGCTGAATGGGCTTCCTTGCTATGTTTTTACTAGAGCAAATCTCAGGACAAATAGCTGGACTGTAACTCTAACCAGGTTTTCACTTAGTAAGGACAGTGAAGTCAGTAAAGCTGAAGGATAAGGTTTCCACTTGGGTTTGGAGGTATATGAGTGGCCGTGAGTTTTTTCAGCCTAACAAGAATTCTCCTTCTCTGCCTAAACACTGGTGAATATGCCTAAGATCTGCACAACTGCAACAAGGTCTGTATTAGCACTCAAGGCAGGTACTCCTTCCATAGCTGCCTTGATTTCAAGACTAAAATCCATGATGCCAGTAAGTGCCTGGTTAGGTTGCAAGCACCTGCTAAGGAAGGGAGCAGCTACTGCTCCAAAAACTACACCACAGGATTATCCGGATTATGTGGCCTACACTTTCTGATGAGTGTCCAGCCAGTGTGGAATGTTGCTTGGCACAGAACTATGATAACTTGGCACAGAACTTGGCACAGAACTATGATAATTGCAGTTATGGGACTGGATTGTGTCTGGAATGAGAAGTGGCGGCTACCCACCTTTTTCGCATTGCACAGGGGGGAAAGAGAAGGCCCTGGTTTTCTCTGTGCTTCTTTACAGTCAATCCAGTCCCATCCCCAGTGCTGCCTCTTGGACCTTCTGGGTGACACATGTGCCATCCTCAGCAAGGATGATCCCTTCCAAGTCAGCTGGAATCAATGAGGTGGACGTTTTCTCAGGATTGTACAGACGCTCCTCTTCCTGTTTTTCCAGATGTGGAAAAGTGCAGGCAAAGACCAGCCCCATGTGATCATGTCTGACACAATAAATATGCTGTAGGACTGGCCTGACCATATAGGTGACTTAGGCAGTTGCCTAGGATGTCAGATTTTGAGGGGGACCTGAAAGAATGTGGCCCCAGCACTGTGCTCTGCGTTCTGCATTGTGTGGCAAAAGGCTGCACTCTCAAGGCCTCCCAGAGCAGCTGCCCTTTATGCCGGTGTTCCCCTGGTGACTGCAGCCAGTGGGGGAATTGGGGGTGGGGTGCAGGGTCATGCCCTTCCACCACCAGCCAGCCCAAGCTGTGATCAACATGTGATTTTACCATATATGCCTTAAATTGTTAGCCACCCTGGTGGCCCTTGGAGGGGCAGAAAAGCAGGATACAAATGTTGTAAATAAATAAATATAGCTGGGCCAAAGGGACTGGTCTGTGGATGAGGCAACAGCAGTGACTGTGACACCTCTGCTTTCCCTCCCCACCGGCCCTGTGGGAAAACTCACCTGGAGCTCTTGCCAACCAGCGGCAGGCTGAGGGGAGAGGAAGAGGGAGTTGCCACCCAGCAGAGAAGCTGCCCACCAAGACCTGTATTGTCTAAGACCAGCTGTGGCTCTCCAGCATCTAAGAGATTTTTCACATCACCCCCACCTGATCCTTTTAATTGTAGATGCTGGGGATTGAACCTGGGACCTCCTGCATGCCAAGCAGATCCTTTACCACTGAGCCACAGTCCCTTGAGGGTCCTCTTGCTTGTCCTGCTTATAGCAGGCCAGAACCAGGCCAGCACCAAACCAGCAGCATCTGCCTCTCTTCCCCATGTTCTTTTTTCCTACCTCTCACACAGCAATTGCCCTCATTTCTCTCACCCACAGCCCCACCCAGCATATATGTGTGTGGCTGTCTTATCCACAAAGTCTGCAGGGGAAGAAAATTCTGCTCCCTGATTTTAGGGCCTCACAGGCTTTCCTTTGAAATTTCCCTAACCTGCTTTTTTCATCCTTTGTCATCCAAAACTATTGGAAAGGTAAGGCAAGCCCCTTACTGTCTGCCTCTCTTTAATTCAAACAGCCCTTACTTATAAAACCTTCTGCATGCTTGCCTTTTCTGCCTAAAAAGAACTGGACCAACATAAAAGAAAAGCAGGAATTTCCTGTAGCCCAACCCTTGGTTTGTTTGTTTGGAAATAATTTAGTATGACTTGCTTCAGGGTTTTGCAGATATTTTTTTTGGCGGACTTTTTCTTTGATATGTCTTTTTCTTTTTAACTCTTCACCCTCCTTTTCCCTTCATAGTGTCTGAAGAGCTGGGCTCTAGTCCTCAAAAGCTTTTGTTAGAACAAAATGTTAGTTTTAATGTGCCACAAGGCTACAATAGAGTATCATGGCTATCCCTGTGGGATTATTCCCCCTTTATCATTTTTTCCTTCCTGTGGTGATTTCAAAGGTGGTTTCTCACCTGTAGCTCTAGCACCAGGAAGCCTCTGATGGTGCGGGACTGTGTTTTGGTTTTTTCAAAAAATATTTTGAACACCAAGTAAATTAAAGTAGAAGTCCATTCTAAACTTTTATTTATTTATTATTAGTCACATTTGTATCCTGCCCTCCCTGCAATGCAGTCTCAGAGCGGCTCACAATCAGTAGATAAATACAATTAAAACATAAAATCATCTAAAACAATTCCATTATAGTTAACACAATTTCATAAAGTGCTGAAGAAGTTAGTTATTCAAGATGGCGTACTTTCAGAGTTTACTTTCAAAGCTTAGATTTCGTTCTGCTCAAGATTTTCCTGCGGTTCAAGCTAGGTGTCAAAAACCAAGGTCCAGGGCTCTATAGTGGTGGCAGCTCCCTAGCTGAAAGCCTGGTGGAAGAGCTCCATCTTGCAGGCCCTGTGGAACTGTAAGAGATCCCACAGGGCCCTGATCTCCTCCGGAAGCTCATTCCACCAGGATGGGGCCGCCACTGAAAAAGCCCTCTTCACTCTTCTTTCTTTTGAATGTGGGGAGGGAGGCACCGAAGTCATCATTGGCCTAGGTTGCCGGAAAAAACCCTTGTGCCAGCCCTGTCTGACATTTCACATTGTGATTGCCCAGAAGTCTTCTCCTTTCAGGCAGACAAATGGTGCCCTTTACTGGACTCACCAATAACAAATGCTGCTCCCCAGTGGGCCCTGCCATGCACCAACCTGGGCTGCTTAGCAGGCACTGACCTGCACTTACTAGATGTTCTCTTTTATCCCCCTGCTTCAGGGCTGGTTGCTGCTTACTTCCTCCCAGGCTAACACAGCAAAATCAGTTGGGCAGACTAGGATCTCCTTTCCCCTGCTGAATCCAAAATAAAGCTTACACCTTACTGCTGGCCCTAAATCCCAGCTTTAAATTTCATTAGTGGAGATGGTGCCTGAATAACACACAACAAGGAGAAAACTGAATTCTGACGGTCTCTTCTTGTTACTGATTTAACTCAGAGTTTCCAGTGAGTCCCTTCTGGATCACTGCTGCATATTTTCATTACTAGTCATGCAGCAAGTACTTTTAAAAATAAAGGCCAAAAGCAGTAGACACAAAAGTGAGTTTGCAGAATTTATCCCCGATTTCTCAGAACATGAAAACATATTGGCTTCAATAAGGACTGGCTTACAAGAATGCAGACAAACAGAGCAGTCAGAAAAGGAAAGGCATTATTTCTATGTATAGAGTCTGCAGCACTGAATATTTAATATATTTTATTTATAATAATTTGGTGTACATAGCATTTTAGCATAGCAGGAATCCTTACAAAAAGCCTCTGTGGTTAGCTCAGCATCATTGTAGAGGTCCTTCTGTGATAATGAGAGAGTCCAGGGTTTGAGAAGAGATTTGGAATTGGAATTTTCCAGTTTACCCTTTCAGTTACTTATCAAAGATTCAGTTGTCCGTGTTCAAGAATCAGGAATATCCAGCCAATGTGATGCTTGTATGATGGGCTATTAATTAGAGACCAAACATGGATTCCAGCCACTAGAATAAAGCAAACATGAGTGTAGAGACTGGTGAATTTCAGAGCCCAGTACTAACATCACAGACAGACATTCCATCTCATGAGTCATGAAACAAATGTTTGTACTTTGTTTCTGAAATGACATAAAAAGACCATGTCATTGTTATGGTCTTATAGCCCAAGCTGGGCCACTCTGGGTTTGCAGATCTATGTAACAAATCCCCATTACCTCTTATTCAGAAAAAGTGCTAGATGGAAAATGCCATCTTCTCTGGGCCCTAGGACCAATGACAGATGATCCCCCAGTTAGGTTAGAGAGCCCACGTGTCTCCATCTAGGTAAGTCAAAAGAAGCCAGGGAAAGCAACAAGCAGGGAACCCTTGTCACCTGGTAGGGATGTCCTCCTGGCTGATTTTGTTAGTTTAGAGCCTGGTTTGCACTGCAGAAGGGGGATGCTGCTTTAGGATTAAAGTCCACACAAGACTTGTTACTTTTAAGGGTGATGGATTGAGCTGGAGCAAGAAATCCCAGAAGGTTTACTGGTCACAGTATTCTTGGGGTCATTTTTACTAAGAAAATGACCATTCCAAAGCTGTGGTCATTCTGTTATCTGGAATCCTGAGCTAGCCTGCAGTTAAACACGGTTGCCTTTAGATGTTACTAAAATGATTTCACCCTAGTCCAAACAAGTGAAAACCCAACAGGTATTACCACCATAGCAATCTTCATCTAGCTATTAGCTAATATGGTGTATTATTACCTATCACAGTCACTTCTGTCATTCCCCTCTCATCTAGGCATCCACTGCAATTTTCATACTTGCTGCAGATGCTGACTGTCAATGCATGTGTGTTTGTGGAAGTAATGGAAATTATGGAAATTATGGGAGCTGATTGTCAAGAAGCTTAAGGCTGGCAGTGTGACATCATAAAGCTGAGATAGTACTGATAGGTCTCTAATCAACACAACCATGCACAAAACATCATGATGCTGTAACGCACACTGATTATCACACAAATAGTATCTGTTTGCTAACAGCTAGATCTATAATCCAGTTAAGCCAAGGCACTTGGATTTAAGCTTCTCTTAGTCACAAAATGAAATTAGTGTAAACAGACTGGGCTGAGCTGAGGCCAAAGGGATGGGTGACGATTTACAGCTCAGATCAGGTTAACACAGGTTTGTGATACTAATGCCTTTTCAATGATGTCACACTTATCTGATCACATATCTTTAATTTGGCATTTTACAATAGTTCCAAGCATCAAACCCAGTTCTGCATTTACAAGAATTATGGGGTCATATATAATCTTGTGTCAAGCAAAAGTTCAAAATTCATCTATCAATTTCCCACACATAAATGTGATCTGTTGGAGGATGTAGCGTAGATAGAGAGAAGTTTTGGATTATACATCAGAATGCCATTCTATGGGTCAGAGTTTCTTCCCTTTCCCCAGTTTAGCAAAGCAAAGGACAATTCTAATAGTGAGAATCCAGAAGTGTTGCACACACCTGTCAATTCCCTTCTTCTCCTACAAATGACCCTGCAGGTTTTTTTACATACAGGCACACACTTCAGGAGAAATACCTGTAGTAACAGTCTTGAAGTTCCAAGTCCAATTCCTCCTTCATTCTGTTCCAGTTCATTTCCTGCTGATCTTGTGCAATATCCTCATTCTTTGACTGCTGTCATTTAAGCGAGTCATACTATGGGCTGCAAAAAGTTTTCCCCCAGTGGATGGCACTAAACACCACAGCATTGACTCTGAAGACTTGTGGACAGAACATCTGGAAAAAAACTGGAGACCCCAATGGTCCAGGACTTCTGGAGCCGCCTCTGGCCAGGTTAGTGGGTCTGCAGGTCTCTTTGAGGAATCCCTCTCTATAAGTAGATCACTTTTCTCAAATAAGGCTAGGTTTCTGCAACATCATACCTCACTTACACACTGCAGTAAACTATTAAATTAAGCTCCTTATCCTGCAGTAGACTTCAGCCCCAGGTACATATTCTGAATATAGGCTGCTCTGTTAGCTCCTTTTCAACTATACGTGGAAACTCAAGGACATTTGTCTTATGACTCAGGTTGTCAAGACCAGGTAAAGGTTTTGCCTTTGTAAGAGGTAGGTAAAGCTGATGCCTTTCATGGGGAAGGATGGGTAGTAGTCAGTTCATCTTACATCCTGTTTGCCATATGGGAACAGGGAGCCAATGTTTGGATGAATTATTGTTCATCCTTGGTGGTTTGTTGTATTGCTTCATCATGTACCTTCCCAATGGCAAAGTACAGGGCAACTGATTTTTTGCACATGTGCATTCCCAGACAACCCAATTGACTTCCCCCACTCCTTGCTGTGTTTCTAAACAGCCAAAGCCAGTTTCTTCTGCTATGTTGGAACAGCACTTCACACACAAACACACACACACACAGAGGACATTTCTCCCAATCATTTCCTTGCCTCTTTGTTGTGAAGCTATAACGGAGAAGGCATAACTCCTTACATCTCTGCGATGACAAGGGCTAAATACTTACTTATATATATGAATGCTGGGAATTCAGAGATATATGAATGGCAAAAAAATCATTGATTAGAACATGAGTTTGCACTACTGCAATAGCAATTGCTGATTATTCTTTTTTAAAAAAAAAAAACAGCTTGAAAAAGCCCCCAGCTGGGGGGGGGGATGACCACACAGGGGGGATGGGACACGGGAAGTGCAGGGAAAACTTCCATGTGGATGCTCCATTGCCACTGTGAATGCCTCTATGTGGAGTTGCATGCAAATGTGAAAGCAGCCCATTCAGTGTTCTTCTGAGTCAAGGTCCCCAACAAGGCTCCCATGGACACTGTGGCATCCCCCGTTACCTTTTCTGGCATTCAACTAGTGTTTTTAGAAAGTGGGAGGGGTCCAGTCTTCAGCGATTAATGAATATTATCTCTCGGCCGGTATTCTCCTGCTGGACGCTAGGTTTAGGAATTATTTAAATATGAGTATAACCTTAGAAGATTTTCATACAGCATTATTCCTTAAAAGCAGGCTCTGCACCTGGTTTAGATGGGTTCACATCAGAGTTTGACAAGCATTATAAAGATATTTTCTCCCACCCCCCCCCCCGTTTAATGAGATCGTGGAGGGATCCCCATCACCTCCTCCTTAGTTGGAAGCTTAATTAATTTTAATACCTACAGCAAATAAAGATCCCACATCTAGGGAATCTTATCGCCCGATTTCATTGATGAATACAGACTATAAAATCTTTACTAAGATATTAGCTTTCAGACTCTGTATTCCAACATTAGTAAGTCCACATCAATATGGATTTATTCCTAAACGTTTTTATTGTGGACAGTTAGGAGGGTTGTGGGTCTTCTGTTTCTCTCCAAAACAGTAAAAAGAATTAACATCAATAGCTCTGGATCTTTATAAAGCCTTTGATTCAGTTAATTGGGATTATTTTTAAAAGGTATTAAATTTTTATGAATTTGGAAATAAATTTAATAATACCATTTCAGCTATTTATTCGCCATACAGTGCTAGCATAACAGTAAATAATTGTGTTTCCGGCTTAGTAAATATTAATTGTGGTACCAAACAAGGATGCCCACCCTCCCCTCTGCTTTTCATCTTAGCTTTGGAGCCTTGGGCTAATAAATTAAGATCTAATCAAGATATTAGAGGAATTAAATGTGGACAAAAATAACATCTGTTAATGATGTACGCAAGTGATATGTTGTTATCTCTCATAAATTTGACAGAAGTTATACAACCTTTGAAGGAAGAACTTTCAACATTCAATCAAATTTCTGGCCTCAGGGTAAACTTTAAAAAATCTAATATGCTATGTTGTAATATTCCCCCTACAATTCAGTTGAAAGCTTCTCATACTTTAAATATACCATTAGTATATAAAACTTTTATAGTGCAGTCCTGGTGGGGGGGGGGGGGCGGAAAGGGGTCAGGGGGCCAACTGACCTGTGTGTCGGCATAAGTCCAAGATACACCATTGTAAGGGCCACTTACAATGGCGCAGGCCCCCAGCGCTGCTCCAGAGCTCTCAGGCTCCAGCAGTGGACCACAGTGGCTGCCCATTGGCACAGCCAAGGTGTAGTTCCTTGTGCCAGCATGGTTATGGGCCATTTTGGGGACATGGCCAGAGTTAGTTGGCTCCCTGAGCCCTTTCAGCCTGGGAATGCCCCCTGCCAGAGGCGAAAAGTTATGCCAGCAAAAAACATGGCATAGTCCATAGGCACCAATTGAATGTGAAAATTAGGTCTCCCCCCTCCTGCCACAGTGGCCTTGCCAATTAGGCTCAGAGAAGCTCAGAATGCCGACTACAGGCTTGGCCAATCACCACGCTCCCAGCAGTGGCCAAGCCCCCTCCCCAAAACCCACCCTACATAAACTTCAACCAGGATATCTTACAACTCAGTAGTTAGGGCATGCAGCATGTCATGGAGCTCCCTGCCATGCAGACTTAGAGCAAACAATGAGGCACTTTGGTGTGGGAATGGCACAGAGAGGGCACTTAGCACTACAGGGCAGGCACTGGGTGCTAACACCCAAGGAGGAGAACAAAGTCCATACTCCATGGCTGACCTGTCCCATTTCAGAACCCTAACAGGCACCCCACCATTGGAGGCTTGACCCAAAGGGGCAACCATGTATTGACAGGTAAGCAAGGGCAAGGATCCCAAACCTGCTCCCCCTCTCCCCTCGCTTGAGGCTGGGTACCACAACAGTGCCTCCTGCACTCCTGCTGCTGCATTTCTAAGCCTCTGTTGCCTCATTTGGAGAGGGAGTCCCATGGCATCTTCAGGACCAACAAAGTTTTGTTCCAGGAAGAAGCTTTCCTTCTTCAGAGAGAGGGAGGGAAATTCTTCTGACAAGCCCTGCTCTGCTGTTTACTTTGAAACCTGATCTCTCTCATACACACACAGTCATGCTATAAAAGGAAAGGGGGTAAGATAGAGATGCATCCAGGATAAGAGGACATTAAAGGGAAATTATTTTGGCTTATTCTGAAAAGTGTTTTTTTTTTAAGATTAGATTTCTCTTTGCCTATCTGGGATTTTATTTCAAAAAGACCCTCATTAGGAATTACAACACTTGGATTGAATTCCATTGTTTAATGACTGGAAGTAGATGGCTAAGTATTTAAAATCCCTCCCCGCCCACCTCACTGGCTGCTTTTCTTCACATTAACCCCTACACACACACCTCTTTAAACCTTTTATTGTCATCACTAGCAGTGGATTTAGTCCAATCTGAAAGCAACACATTATTTCCCTTGAAGAGCCCCCTTTCCACTTCTAACAGATGAGAAAAGAATAATAAAAGAACCTTGCAATCTTTATTAGTGGAAGGGAGCAAGAATCCAGTAGCACCTTAATGACTGACCAAATTTATGCCACGGCATGAAGTTTCGTGAGTCACTGCTCACTTCTTCAGATACAGCTAGAATAGGAGTCCATCTGTCCTTATATCTTGGAGAGTTGAGTGATTTAAGATGCCAAATAACAATAGCAGCCAATGAGAGAAGAAACCTAGGTCTCAATTCAGCCCAGGACAATGCATTGAGCTTCATTATCAGTTGCAATTAATCAGTCTCTCTTTCTTATCTCCCTTTGAAATTCCTTTGTAAAAGAACTGCAACTCTTAGGTCAGCACGTGAATGTCCTAGAAGGTTAAAATGTCCCCCACTGGTTTTTTAACGTTGTGGTTTCTAATAGCAGTAGAAATAGTAAGAGTTCAATAGCATCTTGAAGACTAACAAAATTTGTGGTTGGGTATGTGCTTTTATAAGTCACTGCTCACTTCTTCATACTTATTTACACTTATTCTTTGCATTCTCCTGGAGTGAATCCTTCTGGACCAAACTGAGATCTAGGTTTCCTGTCTAATGAGACAGGAAACCTAGATCTCAGTTTGGTCCAGAAGGATTCACTCCAGGAGAATGATGATATCTCCACACCTACTACCCCTCTGCATATCACACCTAATCCAATCAAGCCTATTGCCAATCAGCATCTGAAATCATCTTTATAAAGTTTATATCTCCAGTGTCTCGTGATACATTTTATGGCACACATGGTCCTGCCCAGCAAAGTGACATTTATGTCAGATCTGACCCCCGTAAGAAACCTCATAACAAAACACCTATGTTTTAACTCATTTCCTTGCAGAATCAGACCCTCAAGCAGCAGTGGAATGATGGCCATTCCATTCCAAGACCACCTCTGCTCCACCGAGGAGGGAAGTGCCCCCACACCTGAGTCCACTCCGTGGCTCCCTCTCCTGTTCCACCACTGGCAGAGATGGTGTGGGAGTGCCCTTGGCAGCTCGAACCCCTTCCCCACTATCAGGTATCCGGATCTGCTGACAGGAGATGGCCCCTTTAAGGAGGCAGGGGTGTGCTCCTGAAAATGAGTGGAACTCCTGAGGCCTGCCCTTCTCTGCTTCCAGCCTGCAAAGGAGGCTGGATTCCACCCTTTTGCCACATGGCCCCTGATTGGCTCTGGCAGCCCTGTACATCATAGTTCTACTGTCTCCACACAACGCCTCCAATGACCGCCAGGGCACGGACGCCACCCAGGTTACAAACAGAAAACACTGCAAATGCACCAACTTTGCTGGCCACTGTGTAAATTATGCCCTTAGGGAATAGACTAGCACCCAGGGCTGGCTCGCTCTCTAGGCGAGCTAGACTCTCGCTTAGAGCGCGGGGCCATCATGGGGGCGCCAGACTGAGCCACCCTCCCCCCCACCAAAAGCCCCCTGCCCCTGCCAAAAGCTTGGGCCGCGCACCCTGGCCACCACCGCCTCTTTGCCCCCCCCCCCATTACTTTCTAGGCGCATGCTGCTTCAGCACGCCCCTTCGCTGCCCCTAGAGCAGCGGAAAGGCGCTCTTTAAAGTGTAACGGCCCGCGGCGCCTCCTGCACCACCGGGAAATGGCCACAAAAAGTTCCCCTGCCTCCCCCAGGCCGTGAGGATTTTGGCAGGGGGGGGGGGGGTGTCTCTAATTTCCTGGCTCCTCCATCAAAGACCGAATCCAGCCAGAAGTGGGCCGGGTGGCCCGTCTCCTCCCAGTCAGGGGGCGAGGAAGCGCAAGGCTTGAGTGCCACGGAGATGGGTCGGCGGGAAAGGGGGCTGTTGGGTGAGGGGGGGCGTGTTGGTGCGTTGGAGGGTGGTTCTTTGCTGGCTTGTTTCTGATGTGCGCTCTGCTAAGCTACCGTTTTAACTTGAAATGCCTCCACCGGCTGTGGCGAGAGAGACGTGCTGGATTCTCAATGAATATTTCAGCACTTCAAGACGGATGTGTCACCGTTTTGACATGAGACAGAGGAGCCGTGGGGAGGGAGACAGGGACGCCCCCCCCCCCGCCGTGTGATTTGGGCCATTTACCACCAAGTCCGAGGACAGCAACTTCCCGAAGGCCGTGGGGGGGGGGAGGTGCTGAAGGAAGGAGGGGCGGTTCCAGTAGGTCAGAGGGTCTTTCATCCAGTTGGGAAGCCAGGGAGCCACACTGCTGTCTTTGCTATCAACTGGCCGAGGACATGGAAGAAAGTCTTCCTTCTCTCCAGGCCCCACCTGGAGGTTGGCAACCCCATAATTGGTGGGCGGGGGGCTCCAGAAGGTAGCTTTGCCTAGTGTACAAAAAGACCTGGAGCCGGTCCTGCTAGCACCACTATAGTCAAGTGGTGGCCGGCTGCTGCAGTGCAGGCGTTCCTCAGGATTGCTCTGCCAGATACCTTGGAATATCCATCTCAAAAAACCTAAATAAAATGTATCAATATTATTATAAAACAATGTGGAGACAGATAAAAATGGATCTGATTAGATGGGCAAAGCAGCACAGTTGGGACTACTCGTGTTGCAAAGATTAAAATGTCCATTCTTCCAAAATTATCTTTTTTATTTTCTGTGTTACCTCTTCATATCTCAGATAAGATTTTGAATGATTGGCAATTAAAATAAGACCAATTTATTTTTAACTCTAAAAAGCCAAGAATGGTAAAACTCCTAAGGTATCATTGTGTTTGAGAAGTCATGGCAACCTCTGGTGACTGACCCCTACTTGGGGCCTGGAGGATATTCAGAGGTGGCTGAATAAAGCCTGTCCCCACTTCCCGACTGCTGGTATTCCTTGCAGGTCTCCCATCCAAGTAATCACCAGAGACGACCCTGCATAGCTTCCGAGATCTGATGGGGTTGGACTTGCCTGGGCTATCCAGGTCATGGCACCCTCAGTTGAACAGGGAATTTTGATGCAAAATTCACAGCATCGTTAATGGCTAATAGGAAAACAGAGTAACCATAGGAGATATGATAAGATCCAAGAAAGATACCAGCAGCTGCTGCTCTCTCTGGTGCCAGAGCAGAAGTATGAAACCTGAGACCAGTCAGTATTACCAGTATTGAATTGCACTGCCCTATGTGACCCTGAAGGTGTAAGTCCCAGAGGAATATGAACATTTCCTCATTTGTGAAGACTTCATTTGGGGGGAGGAAAGTCACAGGTGCATTCACACATGTCTGTACGTCATTTGGTTTTTTCAGCTATCAAAGGTGTCACTTGGTGACTTACAGCTGAAAGTGTGAACTGGCTCGCTTAGGGAATATTGTGTCTGAGGTGAGCTGAGTGTTCTGTCAGTGGTGTTTTGGTCTGTGATGAGTGTTTCACACATGCAAGTGATGAACATGCATGTGGGAACTCATTCACAGAATCACAAAGTGGAGTGCATGTGAAAGCACTCAACAAACATGAGCTGTCTGTCACCTTCCTTTATAGTTTACATAGCTGTTAACGTAGTTTATGTAGCTGTTTCTAATTGGCTGATTCCTGTGTTGGTGTTCTCACAAAAACAGATATAGAGTCAGATATAGAATCAATGGATTTTGGTGGTCCTTTCCCCCTAGAGTCTTGTATGAAGCAGCCGGCTGTTAGTGAACATATCCATGCACACATCATGTATGGTCAAAGCTATCAGCTTTGATAATGCCCTCCATGTCTGGAGAGGACAGTGAGATGAGGAAATTTGGATTAAATGTAGGCTGAACTTCATATGAACGAAGCCCAATCAATGATGTCAAATTCATAGGGATCATCTACCAGCGAATGACCTGACTTGAGCAAAGGCCACCATGGACATAACCCTTGGTGTTAGAAGCAGGGCTTTTTATTCCACTCAGCATCCTTCTCTGTGTGCAGGTAATATCAAAAAGCACTCTATGGTTGTGTTCAGACGGGGCGTTTCAGCCGGCATAAACTGTACCGGTTGGAACCGGTGCAGTTTATGCCGGCTGAAACGCGATCACACTTACCTCCCTCACAGCGGAGCCCATCGCTGTATGCCCATTCACATGCTGCGGGCGTCGGCGTGTTTTTTTTTAAAAAAAAAACCTCAGTTTGAGTATGCGCATAGGCAGCCATCCACAGAATGGCGATCTTTGCGCATGCTCAAAACACCCCATATTACATTTAAAGTTTAAAGGTAAGGACTTACCTTTAAAGTTTAAAGCCCAAACTGGCCTCCCTGAAGTCCCGGACTCCTCCGAAACGTTAAACTAAGGGCCTTTTCTTTTTTAAAAAAAAACAAACGCTGGGGCGAAGCTTCGCCCAAGCGCATATCAGCAACCTAAAAAAAAATGGCGGGCGAAAATCGGAAGCCTCGGGCTTCCGAATGGAAGTGGCTAGACACTGGTGGAGAGCGATCAGATGGGGGTAAACCGATTACAACTGTTCTACTCAGGATACCACCACTTGGGGACCTAGTGGCAGAGTACAATGGTTTAAAGGGCTTTGCAACGGTTAGGGACGGAAGGCAGATGTTCTACGCCTGAATGCCGGTAAGTTCACCAATTGCAACCGGCACCTATTCCGTTGCAAATGCCCCGTCTGAACGCACCCTTTATGTGATAACCTGCTTCTGCACATGAATCAGCTTTGCTAGCTTAGAACTATTGCATGCAGAACTGTGCATTGTCACAGCCAACTGAAGCAGCAGTTCAATTGAATATCAGCTGCATCATAACATCTAAGCAAACATTTGTTTAAAACAGCAGTCAATACCTGATGCAACCACAAAGTGGAAATCTGTATTGATTTGGGAGCAGTTTTAGGCTAGTATCAAGAAACAAACACCTCTCTGCTTTGTTCATAAGTTCAAATATATAACTATATCTCAACTGATCATTCATCTAGCGACTGAGTCGAGATGTAACCCTAGCTAGTGCAGGCACAACAATTAAACTTTGGGTGTCACCACATTCTACTGACAGTGAAATTTGGGTAGAAATTAGGGGGCCCTTAACTGTGTCCTAAAATTGTAGAGCTACTTACTGAAATCTGCATTTTTAATCTATGAAAGGCATTCTGCATTCTCACAATATAACTCATAGGAACCACTACTTCTAACAATCTATGTAGCCTTAAGAATACAGAAAAGCACATGGCTGTGGAAAAAAAATGCATGCAAGTTTCCAAATGTACCATTTATGAAGAAAACAACACTGGTAGACTCTCACTTGCCATTTATTATCAGGAGTTTCCATATGGAGATGGAGGTATACAACCAAGACCAGATCGAAATGGCACATATGATGTCCAACACATGGCATGGTGAGTGGCTGCTCAAGGGCATCTGTGCACAGAGGAATGTTTACCCAGGTTCACATTGGCCAAACCTCTATACATCTGCCATCCTCCCTGCAGTGCCCCCCCACCGTACAGAACAGAGTCTATTTACTGTCCAAATCCATGCCAACTCAAAGGAGGTCCCATTCTGAGATCACTACTTTCCCATCTTATCCTGCTGGGACATCTCAGAATGAAATCCTCCCACACCCATTCCACAAGGCTCTCTCTCCCACAGTAGACATGAACTGTTCTTTTCTGTGGCAATCTCAACACGAAAATCTGCCCATGTCTGAGGTTTGTGGTGTGTGAAAAGTTGGAAGCATCTAAGAAGCTGGAAGAGGTGGAATTTGTCCACTATTTGGATAAATGTCCTTGACATGATCTGATACAGTCCTCTGCCCTTGCTTTACCATCTTGGTTCACAAAGTGGCACATGGGGACTCAGAGAAGTTGTACAGTGGTACCACCATTGACAGGGACTCAAACACATGTGGGCCCCGATGAGCTATTTACAAAGGGAGAGGGTGGGGACATGCAGCAAGAAAACGACCTGTGCATGCAAAGAGATATGGTGATATTGTTGAATACTAGTGTGGAGGGGGGGGCAGGGGTGCCAAGTGCCATAGCTTAGATGCAACTATGCCCACCTTAGAGATTCACCTTTTTCTTTGTCCTTTTTGCCAGAAGAAACAGGACTGTGGTAATACAGCATTGCCAGCTAGGGGAATATTAAATATTTACACACATATTTGAAAGGTGCTTAGTGGGCTGGTCAAGTAACGACAGGAGCCCCCCCCCCCAGCACCTCCAGCATCTACCATCTTCTAGTAGCCTCCATGATGGCAGAATACACTGACCCCACTGGAGTTTGTCAGAGCTGGTACAGTGCAGTCTCCCAAATTTAGAAGAATTTATAGTCCTCAGCTATATCTGTACTTCTATACCACAGGAAGGCCCAGTAGAACCTCTCACTCCTCTCTGGCCTCATATATTCAACCAATTCCCTTCTAGTGCCCTGGAAGGATACAGAACACAGGGCATGTTTCATAATACCTGAGAACAGGTACCATCCTGCCATTTATGAGAGGGCATACAGTTGCCAACACAGATAACCGCACTGTACAGGACAGGTGCAGGGGATAGTGTGGATGCCTGCAGTGGCAGAATTATAGCACCATGGGCATTGATTGCTTTGAGCGTATGACATACCTGAAGTGCCAGGAGAAAGACATGCAGAGCAGCAAGCAAAGACAAGAGCTAGGATGCTGCCAGTGCAAACTCAGGAGAGAATTGACTGCTGGTGCTCAGGGAAAGGACTGCAAGGGGGTCCCAGACGCCATCCCCATCCCAACCCAGCTCATTGTGCTGGATTGATCTTCAGTGGTTATTCAACCTTTAGCAAAAGGGCACAGTTAGGATAATGTGCCCAAGACTCAGGTGAACAGAACTTGGACAGTGACACGTCTGGGCAAGAAAGGGTGACAGAAGAAGACCCAGGGAGTGGGAGAGCAGTCTCCCCGGAAGCCCTCAAGAAGCATCCCCACCGCAGGGTGTCAGGATCCCAGGCACTGACTGTGGGCTTATGTGGGTGGGAACTCCACTTGGGCAGAGCTGACTCATCCCCGATGGATGACTTTGCCCTTGCTGGTTGTCACAAACCCCAGGGGTGTCACAACACTCTTTGCTGGCATCCTGACCCCCCTGGGGGAGCTCAGAAGCGGGTGCTCTGATAGCGTAGTCTGCGGATCTCGGAGACACCATCGTCCCGGCAGTACAAATCCCTGCCAGGACTCTCTGCCAGTCACCGACCCCCTGCGCCTCCGCCCCCACCACCAGCACTGCTGCTGCTGCTGCTGGAGCTGCCTGAGCTGGAGCTGCTGCAACGGTCCTCGTAGATGGAGACCTCAATCTGAAGGCGGGAGGTTAAGGGCAATGTGGAGGAGAACGTGGGAGAAACAGCCCCTACTCAACTAAATAGGCTGACTCTCCAATGCACCGACTCAGTTATACTGCAAGATATCAATGTGGCTGGCCGTTAAACCTGTTGTAGGTAGTAGTAGTGGTAGCAGTAGTAATCTAATGTATAGCTCAGCTTTTCACTGTGAATGAGAGCAAATGACAACATACGAAAAGCAATTCACTCAAACAGCAAAGACTTCCAATAAACAGTGCAGTAGGACTAGGGTTACAGAACTGTCTAAGGCATGACGTACCATGATAAAGAAAGGGTACATAATAAACAAAGGTAGAGGACAAGAAAAATGGGAAGTGATCCATACAGTAAGCAGTGAAATAGACTACAGCCCTATGCCTTACAGAAACCACCTCCTGTGCAGTTCTTTTATACTACCATTCTATTTCCTTCCTAAAAATGCCCTCTGGAACATTTCAAACCTTAGATGTTTTCGTATGTGCTGTGCAAATCCAGAGTGACAGCCCACTTTTCAGGCAGCTGCTTGGTTGGTTGGTCTATCCCTCCCTTTCTCCCCCCTCTCTCCCTCTCTCTTACACACACACACCAGCAGCACTGAATGATCAGGAGAGAGGGAGTAAAAAAAATACAATGAATCCTCTCAGTTCTTTCCTGTTCCCCTGCCAAGCTACCTATAACGTTCTGCAGTCATTCGCATTCAAAGCAGCCAAATTCTACCCCCAGTCAGCCGCCTCATTTCCCCACAGCTTTCTCAACTTATCTCACTCTGTTGGTGTGTTTCTCAATTAGCATGAGCCACCTTGCTCAGTAGTTCAGAGAAGTGAGAAGGGCTGTGTGGGCTCAGTTGTCATTTTCCCAATTTTGCTTCTCAACACCACTTACCTAAGAGATAGCAAAGCTGTATGCCCTTGCTAGGTGCAGCATGACATGAGTCATATGGCATTCAACTGCATTCTTGCTTAACTGTGAACTGATTTCACAGATAAGGGATGCACAGTGTGAAAATGCACATCATCCCTCGTCTCTTGTCATCAGTTGTCTTTTTGTTCTAATAATATGAAAGTGATAACTTGCTTTTTTTTCACTTTCCCCCACCATTCATGTACTACTCTAATTACTTCTTTTAACTACCTCTTTCATGAGTCAAATGATCCAAATTTACTTAGGATGCAAGCCTACACTGACATGGGAGTAAATTCTGCTGAATTCAGTATGTATTTAATGTGTGCATGCATTGAGATTTTCTGTACATTTTTACCTCTCAATAATCCCTAAATGTCTGCATTGTTGAAGGCTGGCATGCAGCTTCTTTATGTACTCAGGGAACTATCCATCATGATTCTACACAGTTTGGGAGACTTTGGAGCAAAAATCTCTGCTAGGTTGAAGGTAGGGCTGAGGGTGTGGTGGAATAGATCTGACACATATGTGAGAGTTAGAAATATGGGGTTAGGTTTCACCCTTGGGCAGCCAGGAAGGATACAACCCGCATGCCTCGTTCCACTGGGTCCGTCAACAACAACCCCCGGGGAGCATAGATTTTCTCATTCTGCTCCTGGATGTACTTGGAGATCTTCTTTAGGACCTGGGGAGAGAATTGGAGAACCATTCAGCAAAGGTGGTGCTCAGTTAGTGACCTCAAAAGAATGAGACTCAAGATGGGGAAGAGGATGCCTTTAACTGAACTGTCTGAAGTTGTCATCTACTTCCAAACTGAAAGAGAGATCCATGAAGCCTAAATCCTTCACCAACAGAAGCTCATATTGGTGGAGATACCCTATTCCCATCTCTGACCCATAACCATCTCGCTGATTCCCCATGACAACTCATCTTACTGCCTACCTGCTTTGACACTGAGCGTGTTACTCCTAATATTCACTTTACAGTAGTTTCAAAAGTATGATTTATTCTCTTCTGTGCTATTGACTGTTCTGTGCTATTACTGCAGTGCATTTTGAATACACAGGAAACCAGGGTCTTAAGACGCTGAAGGCAATGCAGGAAGGTGTATTTACATTCCCTCGGGTTACAGAATCTGGAAGCAAGGCTATTCGCTGCATCTGAACAATCCACTGGTTTTTCTAGCCCTGAAAAATTGAAAGATGGGAAGTCTTACAGGCAGTCTGGCACAGAGAGCATTCCTTAAACTTTGAATCAGAGAAAGCTTATCAATTTCATTTGAATGTTGTCAATTCTACCATGTATAATTAGAAAGTAGCCTCTCCCTGTATTAATCACAAAAGCAGAAAAGTCAGACTACCCACAGATAATGCAGTGGGGTAGACACCCCAAATATGCAGAAAATACTCAAAAGAAAAAAGAAACAAAGTAGTTTGGTGAGGACTAGATGGGTTGGATTCAATTGGATTTTCTGCTACCAAAAAGGCTACTTGTGGGGCCTGCATGGACAGAAGCTATGTGGGATGGGGAACTGGGTGAGACTGAGTGAAAAAGCTGGCTGAATTCAGTTTTTCTCCAGAAGGGACAGAATGTTGAGAACTGTTGAGAGTCCAATAAAGAACAAGAGGGCACAGACGTAGACTATGGGAGGCAGAGGTGGCCAAGCCCCCCGTGGATTTCCTGGAGGGGGCAAAGACCCCCTGGGCTGCCAGGTACCATCATGAAGCTGCTTAGACTTACACTGTGCAGTCTCATCCTCTCCACTTGCACAGAGGCTGCCAACTCTGCTTTTCTTTCTCTGGGACTTTTGGATATTTACCTGCCACACAGGAGCACCCCTCCACTGTCTTAACTTATATTTTCCCCCTCTGGGATCTTTGTGGAAGTTCTGCTTAAAAAGCCACTACTCTCAACCTGTGGATCATTGAAACAGACAATGTACTGGAAGTTACGGTTATTTTGGTATCCTGGGACTTGCAGCTTTAGCGAAAAAGGAATGGAGGGGATGAGAATATTTCTATCTTTAGCCACAGCGGGGGGAGAAAAGGTCTGTATCTTAAATGCAGGAAGTTAAGGTGATTTTGGTATCCTAAGACTTGCAGCTTTAGAGAAAAAGAAATGGAATGTATGGGAATAGCCAATTTCTTTGGTCCCTGTGCATCTGTATGGGGGAGGGTGGGCAAATATAGAAAATGTGGAAATTCCAATGTCCAAGACCCTACTTGAGCTAAACAAATGCTCCCATAATTTCAAGTAAAGGTATCTCAGAAGCCAGTATTTACTATGGATTTACTGTAGATTCTGAGATGCACTGGCGATTCATACTGAGTATCCAATATGTGAGCAGTATAGTTGTTAAGAGTGTTGGTCTAAGATTGGGGAGACGAGTTCCAGTCCCCACTTAGCACACTATGTGACCTTGGGCCAGTTAAAAACTCGGGCCTAAGTTGTGAGGAAAAATTTACTCCACCTGTCTCAATGAAGGAGTTCATGACATCTTTCCTCTCACAGAGCCCTCTTTCTTTGATTAAGATTCAGATTATCATGAGTGAAAAAACTGCATATTTAAAACCACATGATTGTTGATGGTGTGTTTTTTTTTTGAAATATACATAATTTCATATTTAATTTAATATAGAGTGTGGGCCTGGACCAGGTTCACACACACACACACACACAGAGACACTGAGAAGTCTACACCCCTGAAAGAGGGGAGGGGAAATTTCCTTGCTTAATCTCTGAAGAGTTTACAAAATCTAGGAGGGGTTTTCCAGATTGTTTCCTTCTTGTGATTCACAGATCCCCACAGGACCTCAGCTTTTTCTACCAGTATTCTTCCCTAAGCAAGGAAATACAAGATACTGCCTATCAAGGTACTGGGGCCAGTGTACTTGGAGCACCGCCTTCTCCTACGTTGTCCAGCCTCCAGTTAAGATCTACCTCACAAACCCTGTTCTCTGCCTTTAGAGATTAGGCAGTGGCAACTAAGGGCCTTTTCAGTAACAACATCTCATCTCTGGAATGCCCATACCCTTGAGGTTTGCCTAGCCCCTATGTTGCTTTCTTTTCGGTACTAGGCCAACACATTTCTGTTCACCCAGGTTTACAATTAAAAAGTTGATGCCCTGACCTGGATAGCCCAGGCAAGCCCAATCTTGTCAGATCTCGGAAGCTAAGCAGAGTTTACTCTGGCAACTGCTTGGACGGGAGACCTCCTTGGAATACCAGAGGTGGGAGGTGGGGACATCCCTTATTTAGCCACCTCTCTGAATATCCTTCCAACCCCCAGTAGGGGTCAGTCACCAGAGGTTGCCATGACTTCCAAGTGCACACACATTCACACGTGCACACGCACACACACATGAAAAGTACAAAAAAAACCCAAAAGAAAAAAAGAGTTGATTTTAACACTGTTTTAGTCTGGAAATTGTTATTTTAAGCTGTTGGCGGTCTGTCTTTATGGTCTGTGTTTTGTTTTTGTGGGTTTTTTGTAAGCCACCATGGGCAGGTTCCTGGAGAGATGGCATAAACATTTTCTAAATAGTAAATATCAACTTCTGTGTATAAGAAAAATTCATGTTTTTGAGGCCAAAGCAAAGGTCTCTAAACTAGAGAACAGAATCAAAGAATCTGGATGTATCTGTAACAGTGTTGTTGTTTTTTAATCTCTAGGGACTGGATGTGTTCACTGAGTACATCCTATCTTGCAATCTGCATGCACCATGAACAGAAAGAGTCCTGGCCAGATCTCCCACCCAAGTATCAGAGACAATAGCAGAGTCAATGCTGACCACATTGTCTTCATAACTTGATGTGGGTGCACAGAGTCACACCATACTTAAGGAAAAATTAATAAAAACAGCAGAGCTGAGTAGAAATGGCCTGATTTAACTCCCATTCTGCCTCCAAAACATTTTGAAGAGCCAGGCTTAGAATTCAAATGTCAAGACCATACTACCTCTACCACAATTCACAATAGTGACATTATAAACTCTGTTGTAACTGCTGCATTTATTTCTACCTAAGAAATGTTCTTCCATTCCCTGGGTGAAATCACTGTGTTTTGTTCAATCCCAATCATCCCCCCTCTCAAGGTTCACAAATTATTATTCTTGGCATAAGAAGAGGGCAGCTGAAAATGAGTAACTATCATTGTCGTGATCTGGGCTGTGCCACCAGAGGCCTACTAGGCCCAGGGAGCCTGGCTAGCAGTAGGTGAGAGGTTTTGGCTAGCAGAGCCTGGCTAGCAGATGCCCCTGAGAGGTTTTGGAGCCAAAACTGACCTATAGGAAAAGAGGAGGGCTTGGAATAAAAGATCTGGTGCAGCAGGAAAAGCTGTTATTCTTCCCAGGGGACAGATCCAGAAGGGACTGAGGTTGCTGTAGGGAAGAGACACTCATCTTGAGGGAAGGGTGAGTAGTCTAGTGCCACTTGGAATAGTGAGCTAGGGACAATATATATTTAGCATTTGATTTCTTTTCTTTTCACCCACTTACTGTTATATTTCTGCACCTTGTTTGTTTGACCTCTTAGAAAGTAAACTATTTTTATTGTTCACTCTGCCTGGTCCTCACGCCTATTATTCGGCCAAAAGGGAGGTCTAAAGGCCTGGGAAGGTGCTCTGGGCCTTCTCAGAGGAGCCTGGAACCAGAGTGGTGGGAGCATCAGGTGACACCCCACCTGAGCTGTGACAATCATCTAGAAGATCATTTTTAATCCATGTTTCATCAGATACAGATACACAGTTGTACATGGAGCAACTCGCCATATATCAGCTGAACAGCTGCCAGCCCTCTTACCCATACGTTCTGCCTCAGAAAACTGCCAAGCTCGTTAACCCAGAGCCCTCTTTATTTCTGATCCCGGGGGGGGGGGGGGGGGGGGATCACACGACCTATGTTAGCTATCCTTAGATTGGATACTGTGAGCAGTGTTCCCTCTAAGCTGAGTTAGTGTGAGCTAGCTCACCATTTTTTAGCCTCCAGCTCACACATTTTTGTCTTCGCTCAGGAAGGATGGCTCCAGAGCAACTAATTTATGCAGTAGCCAAATTGCTCGCTCACAACTTTAATGCCAGTAGCTCACAAAGTCGAATTTTTGCTTACAAGACTCCACAGCTTAGAGGGAGCATTGACTGTGAGTACACTTGGCAGAGAGCTGCAAACAATCACGGGTCTTTGCACAAGTGTACCTATGTGATACTTGCTTCTGCTCCAGAAGTGGATGTCTTTAAGAATCCCATAAGTGGAGCTCTTAGCACTGGAACAAGGCTTTGTGCCCAGGATATGTCCCTTTGCAAGGGACAATCTGGTTATATATGATTTTGGGACATCCAAAGCTTGCCTTTGAGATACAGAGCTGTTTAAATATCAATATTTGTGGTTGGATTGGAGACTGAGGAACCAGGAACAGTGAATGGGAAACTGGGAACTAACTTCAACCTCTTAGGAGGACAGACTAACAGAATCAAACTGAATGGAATTCTCAGGTTACCTTACCACCTGTTTGATGACAAAACAGATCTGTTGCCAGCTTATTGATTGCAAACACTGCTATAAGAAAACAGAGTCATTTTGCAGTTTCTGTAGGTTACAGAGACATTCATTCTTCACAAGGAAAGAATCCTAACCAAAGGAAAGAATGGCATTTGAGAATTTGCTGTTCAAAGGGATGTTCCTTGCTTCTGGCCACAGAGTGTCACTCCATGCTTTGCACCCTATTGAGTTTAACCCTATGGATTCCCATTGAGACTGAGGTGCTTGATTATGTGTTCCGTTTGCACTACCATATCTAGATAGGCTCCTAGAGAAAGCAGTGAGTTACATAGACAGTACTCTTATATGCTATCTGAAGCATTTCTTCTCCCCATAATAGGAAGACACTGATCCTTTAAAGAGGGGTGTGCTTTAGAGCCAAACAAGCCCCTGGAGTTCTGTGGTCAGCTCCTCTCCTAAAAGATATAGTTTGGCTTGGGGATCCCCAACTTTTTAAAGCCTGCAGCAGACACCTTTGGAAGTCCAACATAGTGTGGTGGACACAGTCACAAAATGCCTGCCACAGGAGATGTAGCCAGCCACCAAATGGCTGCCGCAGCTTACCTTCAGCCACACAGTGAAGACCTTTTGAGCTGTGGTGGTAGCTGCTGCCAAAGCAAGATTTTTTAAAAAATCTGCACAGCCAATCAGAAGCCTGGGAGGGGGGGTTAAAAGCTTCATTTGGACCCGCCCACACTCTAAGAGCACTTGGCAGGCACCAGAAAAGGTGTTGGTGAGGACCATGGCACCCACAGACACCACTCTGGGGACCCCTGTTTAGTTGGCAAAAACAGCTGGGGGGCAATGTGTACTGAAGCCACTGCACTGGAGAAGGGTTTTTCCCCAATTGGGTATACACAATAAAGGAACTTTTGTTCCTTCTGAGGACTTAAGCAGCCGGGGTGGGTCACGTGGGGGGGGACTGTGTGGAGAGTACGTTAAATGCCTCTTCCCCTGCCCTGCAGTCCTGTTATGTATCAAACCAGCACTCTTCCCACCATTGCTTTTTTGCAGCTTAAATCAGGGCTATTTTGGGGCAGGAACGCACAGGAACAGAGTTCTGGCTGGCTTCCAAGTTGGCCACACCCAGCAGGAACTCATTAGCATAATAGGCCACACCCAACAGCAGAAACTCATTAGGATTGGCTACATTAGGGGTGTGTGGCCTAACATGCAAAGGAGTTCCTGCTACAAAAAAGCCCTGGGTTTTGACAACAAACAAGGTAAACAGAATAAGAAGCAAAAGGTGGGTATGGCTGGATGAGCACACTTCTGGTAACATGTGGGTGTGGCCTAATAGGCCAATAAGCTGTGCTGTCAGGGGTGTGGCCTAATATGCTAATATGTTTCTGCTGTTGGGTGTGGCCTATTACGCTAATGAGTTCCTGCTGGGCTTTTTCCACAAAAAAAGCCCTGAGCTTAATACATCTGAGGATCTGATCATAATGTGGGCATAATATAGGTCTCTCTCCCCCCCCCCCACCTCCCAGGTTTATAGCAGCTCAGGGACCACTTCTTGCAAATAGTTCAGATGTTAGTCCTGATATTGGTTCATCACATTTACAAGCTACAGACTGGGCCCATCAAAGTGTGACAACAATATCTATGGCTGTTCTCCTTGCCCGATTATGCCTCCAAACCTTCTCATAGCGGGTCTCCATGCAGAGGAAGATGAAGTAGGCTGTGGCACAGGCCAAACATCCCTCCAGGTAGGAACTGCCCCCAATTTTCTCGGCCTCTGCATAGAAGTTGTTGAGGGTCTTCACTGTTTCTTCAAAAAGTTGTCGCTCAATCTTTAACAGAGGAAGAAGAGAGAAGTCACCATGAGAGCATGGGCAGGAAGACTGTTGATGACCCTCTCCCCCAATGCAAAAAGTGTCAGTAGCATGGAGGGAAAAAAATATTGAGAGCAGAAGGTGCTATGCTGTGGTGTGGCATTTGTGTAAGTGTGCATGTCGTACCTGTGTCAGGGGTGGTCTGTCTGCTTTGTATTCTGCATGTGGTTACAAAGGCTAGCCAGTTGGAATGAATCCCAGAAGCTAGTAAGGTTATCCCAAGTTTCCAGAACATCTAGAATATTAGTAGGTCACTAATACCCTGATCTGACTTCTAGTTTACTGTTCTGATATAAGGTCAGATTCTTTGCCAGTCAAAGTGTGAGCTATGCAAGCCCATGAGATAACTGACTGTACCCGGCTGTCCAGCTCAGGGGGAAATTTGGTCTGGAATTGACATGTGGTCCCATCGCTGTAGTCCCGTTGCACAAAGACTTTGGTGGCCAATGAGGCACTCCGCCGCAGTTCTTGCAGATTATGGACCTGGAGAAAAAACAGAGGTTGTTGGTTTCAGCAGGCAAAATATTGGGGAGGACCATATGAGGGGCTCACAGCTTATTCCATCTCCTGGCACTTGCTGGCCAGACAGCTGATACATGTGTCTTCTCATGAGTAGTCAGGTGATTCAATTTTTCACTGAGACAAGACTGCTGATTTTTAGCAGTCACAACAGTTTCATTGACCAACAAAATTTCCAGGATAATTCTATTATTTTCATGCCATTTTCTTAAGAGAAGGGCAAGTTGAGCTGCCCAAGGAAGACATTCTGATAAATAGCAGGGGGAGTAATACCACCAGGAAGAGTAAGGCCATCACCCAATTTTTAAAATCTTAATCTAATTAATTTATTAATTTATTAAAATGCAAGGCATTAATTTACAGATAAGTGTAATAAGGGTAATAAGGCAATTAAATCTGTATATGAATAAAAACAATAGCCCTGAAGCAAAAAAGAATGCCCATATGACTGGGACTGCCAAGGACATATAAAATAGATCATAAAACTATCACCATGGAAGGTCCCCAGAAGGCGATTTTCCTGAAATTATTTTGTACTCAGGTGCCAGCTGAATTGGAAAAATGATTAGGCTGAAAACACAAACTCGTTGCATAGATGATGTTGATGTTCATTCCTTATTCACAGCTCCTTATTTGAGAATCCAACCACAAAATATTGATGATATTTTTAAAAGGTCTGTACCCAAAATAAGTTTTGAACTACCCCCAAATCTACACCCCCAGACTCAGGACACTCTGCCTGTAAAGCCAGTGCTGTTCCCTGGACAAATGTCCAGATTTAGTATGAATGGCTCCAAGAACGCCCCCCCCCCCCCCGCGAGACCCCCCCCCCCCCCCAGGAGAAACAAAGATGAAGAAACTGGAGACAGCTGAATCTAAAAACAAGGTCTGGCCCACTTTAAATCATGTACCTACAGGCTCTAGGGACTGTGCTCCAAAGGGAGATGCAGATTCTGAGGCCACTTATGTTGTTTGGAGGGGACCAAAGCTTATTTTGGGGTGCAGAGTTTTATTAGCTATCATTAATATTTGTAGTTGGATCTGCAAATAAGGAACTACTGCGAGGAAATCGATGCAACTCCATATCATAAGAGGGCTTGGCGTGATGTGGTCCATTGATCTGCAAATAAGGAATTAGGAACTATGAACAAAATTCAGCCTCATACCACACCACACTGTCAGTTCATTTTTAATTTCAGCTGAAGGCCCAGATAATAGATAAGCCAAGGAGAGAATCAGCGTACAAAGGCAAGAACTTAGGGCTGATACATAGAACAACCCTTGCAGTGCTAAGGATGCACACTTAATGCATCTGATGAAGTGAGCTCTGACTCATTAAAGGTTATGTTGGAATAAATTTTGTTAATCTTTAAAGTGCCACTGGACTTCTTAGATTTTTGGCTTTCTTATTTAAGGGAGTGCCAAGAACTCCAGTTCCAGAGCAGAATGCACTACAAATGCTGCAGGCATCTGTCATTTAATTTTAGAGAGCAAAGGTCTTTATCCTTTTTGAGACTTAGCCATTATGAACATCTTATCAATAGCTTTACCTTCTCTCATTATGTGAATATATATCTTCAGTTCACACATTATCAGCTTTGAAATTCTAAAGTGAGTTCTTCCCTGCCTCTCCCTTTATAAGATGACGTTTTTGTTTGCACGTTTTATGTAACAAAAACACTCAGTTTAATTAGCAATGTCATTCAGTGGCTAGAGAATTAGACTTGGTTCTGAGAGGTCCCAGTTCATGTCCCATCTTTGCCATAGGCTACATGTAATATGTTAATTTGACACTTAAATAATGTATTACATGGCATATCTTACACACTTGCCCCAATGAGTGTGTTCAGCATCTTGGTCTTTGCCTTACTAATTTTGTATATTTTGACACAATAATTTCATAGCCAACATTATCCTTGAGAGAACCAAGCTATTGAGCTTATTCAAGAATTGTCCAATGTACCTAATAATTATACCCAAATACCTTCCTTTATCCTTTCCCAAATGCCCTGTTTGCATTTTAAGTAATGTCTAGATCTTAACTTAATTGCAGCATCCACAGTGCTTTACCTCAGCAATGATACCTGCAACTATGGGTGTAAGAGTTTATATTCTGTATTTACATGACATTGTGCCAGTATAATTCACTGTTCAGTAGCCAGTCTCACCAAACTGCCTTGGAAGTAGACTGCCACTACATCAGAAGTTTCCTAAATTAGTATAACTGGACACTGATTGTCAGATTCAAATGGACAGCAGGGCAGGACTCCCTTCCATACAAAATCTCTATCTATCCATCCATGTCTGCTTGCAAAAGTCAGTTCACCAAGCTACTGAAAAATCCTCCAACTTGGACTGAGGCAGGACAAACCCCAAGGTTTAACACACTATTGAAGAATGATGATGGTGAATCAACAGCAGGACAAAAAATAATACCTACAGTAGAGAAAGCAGGTTGACACAGCTTGCAAGCAGTGGTAGTTCAGAGCTGAATTTGCCCATAGTAAGAGCTTTATGATTACCCATAAGATGGTAGCTCATTTTGTATCTCAATGTACTTTTTTCCTCATAATGATTAATATCCTGGATTTCGACACCAGTCAGTTCCATTCCCCATCCCATTGGTTCCAGTTTCTAATGAGCTTCAATTAAATGCAACAGTCTAACCCTCTGTAACCACCCAAGAAATACAGTTCAGGAATCCTTCTAGCCCTGCCCTCTTTCAAAGCTTCACAGGCACATTCCATCTCCTGCAGGAAAGAAAGCGTGGGACAAGACATCATGACCATTCACAGTCAGGGCCCAGGTTAGTTCTAGCCAGAGAAAGCCTCTTTGCCCCTTGTAAGCCGCCTTGAGCCCGCTCCGCGGGGAGGGCAGGGTATAAATCTTAATAAATAAATAAATAAATATATATATCTCCCCAAAATGCAGCCTTCCTACTGGAGGGGAAGATCATGCTTCCATCCTTCTCACCATCTCCTTACAAGATGCCAGACCAGTTCTGGCCCACTTGCTTTGTTTATCTGGTGAGAAAGCACCCTAGATCTGCTGATTTATAGCTGAGTCTCCCAGCATCAATATTATTATTAGTTTCACAGGAGTTGCTCTGTTAATTTGTTGCAGCAAAATTAGTCTACTAGCACATTAAAGACTAAATAACAAGGTAGTTTTTAAGGTGCTACTGGGCTCCTTGTTCTTACATTTGGGTTCCAGGCTTATTGAACAGGAGAATGAACAGAGAATTTAAACTGGCCCTTGAAAGGCAAAACCATAGCAACAAGGACTAGGCTTCTGTGTATGTGCTTTGGCGGATAAAATTGAAATGTGGGTATCTGGTGGTGTGGGATTAAGTTAAGCAAACTCCTCCCAGAAGTCAATTGCCTGCCCAAAGAACCAAGACCTACTTTCCACTGTGGGGAGCAGCTGTTTGACACAGGATCTAAGTAAAGTGTGCCGTTTGGTGGGGGGTTCAGTGCCCACAACCTGTCAGTGCTTTGGCTCCCTCACAACACAGGGGCAATCCCGCTGCGGCTTTAGCAGGCTGCCTCCACCCCCACCCCCACCCCCATTCAGAAGCTGCCATCCTTCCCCTAGTAACAACCCTTAGGTTACTTCCGCTCTGGCTCAGCCTGACATCGCCTGTTCGGGGCTGCATCTTGCAATGACACCGGCCTGAGAGCAATGGGAAACAAGATCTTGTCCGGGGAGGGGAGGGGGAGAGTCCCCATCGTGGCTGTTGAATTAGCACAGTTTGTGACAGCAGCCCTCAGAAGAAGGGGTGGAGTGTGAAATGCGGGGGCTGGCTTGGGGAAAGTCTCGGCATGTCAAATTTAGTCCATACGAGGGAAAGGCACTTTTACCTTTCTTCACTCCCCCCCACCCCCTTCTGCCGGCTGCTTTGGGCTAGCTCCTGGTGGAGCGATGAATGGTTTGGTGAGGCTGCCGATGAAAGGAAAGCACACCAAAGCCCGAGGGGCTATGCCACAGGTATCCCTCTTCTCCCAACCATCTTCCAGCCAGACCCAAAGCACAACCTGGTGAAGTGCCAGAGAGCTGCTGCTACCCTGGCCCTCCTGCGACCTCTTGCATCTGCTCCCTGTCTATCCCCGGCAGGCGCTGCCATGTGCTCCACATGTTCTATCCTGGGAGACACCCTGACCCACAGCTGAGCGCAGATCTTTCCCTGTTGGCAACAACCTGCCTTCTTTCTGACTCAGGGCTGCGGAGTGGGGGGGGGAGGGGGGAATGCCGAATGGAGGAGGAAACTTGGGGGGGAATGAGATTTCGGAGAGAGAGATGGCGTCCCCAACCCAAACAGGTTCTCTGCGCGTGAGCTTCCTTTAACCACGGCAGACGCCACTAAATTGCGGGCACAAGTGACTCGTTCGGCCTGCAGTTCGACCAGGGATGCTGTGCGGCAGCAGCCGACGCTGGCTAAGAGTGGGGGGCTCCTGCTCTGCTGCCTTCTTGCAGTATTAAGGCACTACTAACGCAGGCAAACCTAGCAGCAGCCTCCCGTACAGAGATTCTGCCTGCCCGGCGGCTGTCATGACTCAACAGAGCCGGAGCCGCCTGTGCCCGCGTGTGCTGCTTCGCTTTCCTCGCACTGCTCACCTCGGTTGCCATGTTGTGCAGGGGAGGTGGATCCACGCGCTGAGCCCGCCGGGGACCGAAGCAGGGGCTGGAAGAAGGGGGTGATTCTCCCCGAAGCCGGCCGAAGAGCGCTGTCCCTGGTGCTGTAGGTGGAGGAAGTGCTCGAAACCCCGAACGGTCACCAGCAAGATCGGAAAGTCGCCTGCGCCGGGGCGGCGTCCGTGGCTTGGAAGCGCGAGGAGGAAGGGGCGCAGCGCCTGGCGCTGTCCCTGGTGCTGAATCGGACCTTGGGGTAGGAGCTGGGGGTGAGCTCCTCACCTAAGGTTGCCTGCGTTGCTGACGCGCTGAGAGACCCATTTCCCTCGCCTCGGTTCGTTCACCCCCAGCCTCGAAGCTCAGGCTTGCTCAGTGACTGGCAGGCACAAGGGGAGGGGGCGGGCTGCCTTCGTGGGAGCTGCATCCCCCCAGGGCGTCCCCACGCTGGAGCGCCGGGCTCCGTCTCCAGCACTGACTCGGGGGAGGGACATAGAGAGGCGGAGCCGTACTGAGCAAGGAAAAGAGCAAGTCGGGCAGCGCTCATTTCCTGCTTGTCCTCGGAGAGTCAGCATGCGGGCTACCTGCAGCACTTGCGCTTCCCAGTCTTGAATGCAGTTCTCCTTGATTTGGCAGACGCTGGGTCCTAGTTCCTTATTCCACA
>NW_015169174.1:373648-418134 GCF_001447785.1 Gekko japonicus
TGTTCTCAACACTTTCTGCCCAGAAATGCCCTCTGGGTATTCATGCCCAGATGGAACTAGACATTCAAGGTCAGGTGTTGTCTGTTGTTTCCGAACAATGCATTTGGACTGCAGAATAAAGTAATCTTCATATTAGTCCAGCGAATAAAGACACCCCCCACCCTGAACAAGACTCGGAGAAAGTCATGCTCATCAATTTTCAGTGGTTCTGAAATTAAATGTTTATTTATAGACCCTTTCCACAGTTCAGAGCTGGGTAATGTTCAGCATCCTTTTGAGGTAGCAAACTTAGTTAACTATAAAGAGAGCTGAGGCAGTGGGTGTTCAGCCATTCTGGCCCCCCTGTCCATGACACTTTTCCCAGTGCCCTTGCTGTTCTGGATATTACTTGGGCACTGGAATTTCTTGGGGTAATTATGCCTGCCTGATATGAAGCATGGGTTTTGGTTTTATTCACTGTTGCTATTTATTTTTTAATTATTTTATTGTTTGTTGGTTTTATGTTGTGAGCCATCCTGAGCCCATTCCTGGGGTAGGGCAGGGAAGACAGACAGGCAGGCAGACAGGCAGATAGATAGAATGTTCAAGCAGATGTATGGCTGGTTGGTTCATATCAAAAAGTGTATTTCAATCCCTGCTGCTTAGACCTTGCTGCTTCCTTAAGCTTGCTAGCCTGTCCTTCCCTGAGGTTTCTCAGATCTCTCAACTCTGTTCTGCCTCTGAATTCCTTCTCCCTTCCCTGAGCCCCTTGTCCTGCATCTACTGTACTCTCAAGCTTGGCCCCATGGTCCTAAGCTGAGTGCCAAGGTAATTCAAACATTGTGCTGAATCTTGCAGATAAAGCAGATTTGTATATATTTGCTTATTTTACGCAATTCATTCTGGGGAGGCAAAAAGCTGAGTGTGACGATGCCACTTTCCTGACCACTACAAATACCACCCCATCCTTTGTAGCTTTGGAAATGTCACCAGACATAATCTACGCGTGTTATTCCAGCTTTCACAGCTTCCTGTAATCGTAAGTACTGATCTGAGAATTTAGAATGTTCTTGAATGTTTTGAGGTATCACAGCAACACAGCCAATGTTTAGGGAGCTTAGATATAGGCAAGCAATTTAAAAAACCCCATTACATGTGTAGCTGTATGTGTGTGAGTGTATGAAATGTCTGTTACGGTAAGAAAGAGAAAAGGAAATGCTGAGGTCTGAAAATAATGGGTTACTGTGTACTCCAAGGAACCCCCAACACATATCCATACTGAAAAATTTGCACACATAAATGTACACCAGAAGCTTACCTAATTCCATCAAATATACAAATATATATATATCTGTACAATTCTTACGTCCAACTCACAAGCCAAGACATGTGCTCTCCTTGTTTCTCCCTAGAAAGAAAGCTGTCATTCAGCCCCTCTGCCCTTTCCCATTCCCTCTCACTTTTGCTGTCCTGATTCCTGGTAGGCACACTATGCAAAAGCACATTTCCCCAAAGGGTCTTGTAACTCAGGAAAACATGAAGAGTGATACGGATCACTGAGAAGCCTGTCACTCCTAGCTGAGCTCTCTATTTCCCCATCAACAGAGAGTCAGGACCAATGGTAATTCAGCTATTGGTTGGCAGGTACAGAATGGATGCATCAAACTCAATAGTGCCAGGCCCCAAAAACTGGCAATAGGAGCCTACAAATCCGCAGAACAGTTTCAATGTCCTTTCTCAAATCTAAAGATATGGAAATGAAACTCAGGCTACACATTGGAGATCACTGCACAAAATGTTATCAGCAAAAGAGGTTGAAACATTCCCTCTTATCTACTAGTCACACTCTGCTTAATGTGAGCAGAAAAGTTGCCAAGAGATTGAACAGAAGCTGGATCTGCACATGCCATAGATGTGAAAGTGACTTCAGTGTTTCCTCTAAGCTGAGTTAGTGTGAGCTAGCTCACAGTTTTTTAGCCTCTGGCTCACACATTTTTTGTCTTAGCTCAGGAAGGATGGCTCCAGAGCAGTGTTCTCTCTAAGCTAAGTTAGTGTGAGCTAGCTCACAGTTTTTTAGCCTCCGGCTCACACATTTTTGTCTTAGCTCAGGAAGGAGGGCTCCAGAGCAAACTAATGTATACAGCAGCCAAATCTCCTGCTCACAACTTTCATGCCAATAGCTCACAAAGTAGAATCTTTGCTCACAGGGCTCCATAGCTTAAAGGGAACATTGCTCCAGAGCAAACTAATTTGTGCAGTAGCCAAATCACCTGATCACAACTTTAATGCCAGTAGCTCACAAAGTAGAATTTTTGTTCACAGGACTTCGTAGCTTAGAGGAAGCATTGGGAGTGAAGTGGTAGAATGGACTGTACTACTTAAATTCCAAGTGGTGCACACAACTTCTGAATGTTCTTCCACTGGAAACAAACTCTATGCAAACGGAAAACAAGGGGAAGGGGTTAGATAAGCCCTCTGAGAATTGTGCAGGTTTTCTATTTGTGCAAAGTTTTTCATGTGAGGAGCATTTTAAAAATGTGAGACACTACCTGCAGTCTAAATGTGGTACAGCCCTCCTTCTTCTTCGTGTGCAGATGAGGCCTGTACAGAGTCCTTGTGCAGGCCAAAGGGAGAGACAGAATAGTATAAAAATTAAAGAGCTGGGGTGCTTTGAATTCAGTGCAAGGAATCATGTCTGAGAAGAAGAGCAAATCTGGGAACAGCCCTAAGTAAAGGCAGAGCCTTGTAACCAAAAGCCAATAAATAAAGATCCTGCCTGGACAGGTCATGGACATCTGTGCTCACTCCAGAGAAATTCTGAAGAGTGTGTGGGAAGAAGTCTATTATTAATAAGCATGGCTTCAAAAGATATTTGGTGTCCAGTACTTGGAGACACCAAATCACATTTCTGGTCTGTGTAAAACAAGCTGGGATTGCGTCCCATGAGCAATTGCAGTGGGTGTGTAGGGAGGAAGAATTTGGAAACTCCATTCCCCACCCTCCAGCATTCTATAAGCTGTCAGAGGCTTAATTACCCTAATTTCCCCCTTTCTGATTTTCCCTTAACTGGCTCTCATCTGCTCTAAATATGAATCCATGCTCCTGAAACATAGTCTTCATCACATTATTTTATTAGAGGGGGTCTTCTTTTTTTCCTTTCAGTTAATTTACAAAGTCATGTTTTCTGTATACCTAGGGAACAAGAATGTAGAGACCCCTTACCTTGTCCATGGGTGACCTGCTTTTGCTGTTGTCATGACTGGCACTACCACTTGACTGTTTGATATGCTGACAAATGGAGGGCCTGCATGGAATCACAGGACTGGGGTACAGCTCGGAAATTCCATTCCACCTATCCCCAATGACCGCAGCAAGCTCTCTCTTAATGAGAGCCCACAGTGGTAGGAATTTGCATGAGTTAGGAGTGAAATGACAACAGTATTTAGCAGGGTTGAAGACATAGTAAGCAGGGTCAACAATCCATGGCACTGATTATAGTGACCAGTCCTTTTCTCTTTCCATTCTGCCTGGACTAGAGCACCATAATAGTGGGCACTGGGTTAATGGAAAGTACCATGAGTGGTGAGGCACTATAGACCAATGGCAGCTGGGCCCAGAGAAGATGGATTTCTGGGTTTAACAGAATCCTTGGCCTCAGGAGGCACATTTGAAAAATATGAATGGGCAGTTTCTGCTTGGCCTGTACTTGATGAAATCTCTGAGAGGAGCAATTTTTTAGCGGTCAAGGCTTGGGACTTCAGTGCCCTGGACATTTTTTTTTCTTGACCTTCCCCATAACTTGCAGGATCAAGTAATCAAATACACACACACCTACACAAATACATGTTTGTACGTTTAAGCTGAATACTTTATGAAAGTCACAGTATCACAACAGGCCTGAGTACCTGCTGGATAGTTTGGCAATGGTTGTTCTGGCTTCTTCTGGCCCCTTTTGGTAATGGCCCATCATATGAAATATGGCCTCTGTATAACTTGGGGGGAGCAGTTACTAGATAGAAGGCTTCTATTTTAGCTTCATGCCCAAGCAGGCTGTTAGAGCGGGGAACTTCCAGGGATCAGCTCCTTGAGCCAGGGACAGGTTACATTAATCCAGGGATGTTGAACTCATTTGTTATGAGGCCTGGATTTGACATAAATGAGACCTTGTTGGGCCAGGCCATATGTGTCATCAAATGTAATGCCAGGTAGCGGAGATAAAAACTTTATAAAGGACACAAAAACAAAGGTGGTTTTTTTTACTTAAAATAAAAACATGCTTAAAACATTAGCACTCTTGCAATATTTTGTTTATTTAACAGTGTCTGATAACTGACACCTCTTGCTCTGAATTATTGCATCAAAATGTCTGTGCTGTTGCAATCTTGAGTATGCTGTTCAGGTGTGTAAACTGCAAACCTATGATGACACAGCAGCAGCAGAACTGGAAGAAGAAGCAGAAGACAACCAGTTCCACTGCAGGCCTAATACATGCTCTCCAGGGGCCCGATCCGGCCCTGGGGCCGCATGTTTGACACCCCTGTGTTAATATGTAAGGTTCCACACAGCACTTACATTGAAAGTGATAGACAGATAATGAACTCTATCACCTTTCCCTTTACAGAGTAACAAAAAAAAAAGCAATAGGTCCCTGCTCCAAGGACTGTACAATCTAGACTGCCTCTTCTCATAGTGTGTATATATACATGTATAGCTTAGGCAAGAAAGCCTAAACAACTCAGCCTAATAAGAGTGTATCTAGGACAAACTGTACCCTTTTCCATGACTGCTGTCATTTCCCCACAGATTTTGCTGACATCTAAAAACAAGTTTCCCTGCAGGACCTAAGCTGCCCTTGGGAAGAAAGCATGCCTCACAAATCACTCGCAGTACTCACTGGAGGGAGGCATCTGCCAACATCAGTGCTTTATGGCAAGCAATTATGCCTGCTATCTCATGGGTTCAAGCCAGCCCTCTCAGGTTGTGACTGCAGCTGTCAGACACACTGTGCCTTGCAATGGCAGGAGCCTGACGGACACTTCTCCAGCACTCCCTGCCAAAGGGGTGCAAAGCAATGTCTATGAATGGACCAGCAAGACAGGGAAGCAGGTACTGAACTGCAAAGGTTGGTTTGTTTACCTGTTTAAAACAATTATATCCTACATCTTTCAGCATAAGAAAGCCCTTGAGATGGCTTCCAAATCTGGAATAAAAACACAAACAATCTTATAGTAAAAATATGAAGATCATCATAAAATAAATGAGATTATAGTAAAAACAAACAGCAATCATAAAATCAAACAGAGCAGCATCAATACACCTCTTTAAAGGCTGAGATTAAAACCATTCCCTTACAAGCCAGCAGCAACCAACAGATTTTTCTAAAAATTCATTTCAGCAGAGTTAGGGAGGCAGAGAGAAAAAAACCAAACAAAAGCCTGGGAGAAAAAAGTTTCCCCTTGACATTAAAAACAGGGCATATTTGATACCAGGTGAGCAGCTGCAGAGAGAGAGCTCCATAAGAACATCAGAAGAGCCCTGCTGGACCAGACCAGCAGTCCACCTAGTTCAGAATGCTGTTTCATACAGTGGCTAACTAGTTGCCCTGGAGGGCACAGCTTAGTTGTAATGCATCTACTTGTCATGCAGCAGGTTGCAGGTTCAATCCCTGGGATCTCCAGCTAAAAGAATCTCAGCAGCTAGAAAAGAGTTTGCAGTGTCTGAGATCCTGGAAAGCCACTGCCAGTTAGAGTTAACAGATGGACTACTGGTCCGACTGTTTTATAAGGCACCTTCATGTGTTCATTGACATTGGTTCCAACTGTCAATTTCCATTGCCTGAAATGCAAAATATGTGGTTGTTCTGGATATAAGTTGGAGGAGAAAGTATATGGAATTCCCCCTCCTTATCAAATTTGGCACAGAGATATCTGTAGAGCCAGTAAGGTGGCTCCCCTTTAGTTTCAGCTTCACCAATTAATCAGACTGAAAATTTTAATTTGCAATGGAAGCTTTAGTTGATCGATCTGATAAGTATACTGAAGACAGCTTGCAACCCTTGTATATACCGATGGCCATGAGTCTAGCCAGATTTCTGTATCATTTGAAAAAGCAAAGAGTGGCAGTGCTGACCGAACTAGTACCCTACAGTGACTTTTAAAAAAGTGAATTAAGAAACATTGAGAGGATGTAGACCAACAGACACAACCAATCAGAGCAGAGCAGCACAAAAGATTAGAATGTGTAACTGGCTGGATAACCAAAGAAATTTGCTGAGACCTGACAGTGGGGAATGAGGCCCCTGCCGTATGGGTCCAAAAGCATTCTCCAATGCACTATCAGTCAGTTGAGATAAATGACAAACTAACTGTCCCCATGTGCATCTTCTACCCATTAGTAGAAGTCTAGACAGGAAATCAGGCCAACCAGATAATATCTATTTCAGCTATAATATCACATGCATTGCCAGGAAAGTCCAACATAAAAAACTGTATAAAAGGAGAAAGTGCAGCCTTCTCAACATGATTAAACAGATTCATGTGGCATCTTTGCAGGCAATCAGAATGGAGAGAAACGGGTAATAATAGATGGAATTAAAAGAAAGCAGGGTGCCTTGTAATCCAGTACAAGTGTTTCAAAAGGTAAAGTCTTGTTCAGAATCTGAAAATAAACCAGTTGCTTCTAATACTATACATAACATGGGGTTAGGGCTGCTGTTTTTAAATTGTGCCAGTCAAAGCAATCCTTTCTACTGAGTGTGTGGGGAATCTGCTTGCACCCCACAGGGATGCCAGCTAATGAGATTCAGCTAAAGAATGTGGTTATCTTTCTTGGGAACACGGCACTGAACAGGTTTGGCATGTGAACAGAACATGTACAACAGCTGTGATCATTCGTGAGCCAAACCTCAAATCTGTTTGCCCTACCATAATCCACTTCAAGCAGCTGCTGAACAGCTTTGCAGCTATACAGTAACTGTGGTGTTCTTGGTTAGGTTGTTCAAAGTTAATAGAACAGCCAGGGTTTGTTTAGCAAAGAAATAATCCACTGGAGTTGTACATCACTACTAAGAAGAAGGCCAGAATATCAGAGTGGGATACAGCTGTGGAATACCCCTTTAGCAGCCACTTCCCATCAACTATCACATTTAGGAGTTTAAGAGGAACAGCTGTCTGGCAATACCATTGCCCTAGCAAAAAGAAAATGGAGGGCATATGCATTTCCTAACAACTGGCCCTTATCCTGCAAGTCACTGGTCCAGTTCAGCAGTTTATGGGATCCAGCATACAAGCCCAGCCTTAATCTTCTGAAGTAGATAGGTTTAGGATCATGGAGTTTACTCAGAAGTGAAATTCCACCAAGTTCAGTCGATCTTACTTCCAGGTAAATTATACACAGGATATCAACCCAAGTCTCAGATCCTAACATATGTAAGTAAAACCCAGTGAATTTATTCAGATATATCTGGTCCACTGCTTTTTAACTTGTTCATTAATGATTTGGAGATGGGAGTAAGCAGTGAAGTGGCTAAATTTGCGGATGATACAAAGTTGTTCAGGGTGGTGAAAACCAATGAGGATTGTGAGGCACTCCAAGGGGATCTGTCAAGGATGGGCGAGTGGGCGTCAACATGGCAAATGGGGTTCAATGTGGCCAAGTGCAAGGTGATGCACATTGGAGCCAAAAATCCCAAATATAAATACACATTGATGGGGTCTGAACTGGCAGAGACTGAGCAAGAGAGAGATCTTGGAGTTGTAGTGGATAACTCACTGAAAATGTCGAGACAGTGTGTGACTGCAATAAAGAAGGCCAATGCTATGCTGGGGATTATTAGGAAGGGTATTGAAAACAGATCAGCCAATATAATAATGCCCCTATATAAATCAATGGTGAGACCTCATTTGGAATACTGTGTGCAGTTCTGGGCACCACACCTTAAAAAGGATATTATAGCTTTGGAAAAAGTGCAGAAAAGGGCAACTCGAATGATAAAAGGGTTGGAACACTTTCCCTATGAGGAAAGGTTAAAGCGCTTAGGGCTCTTTAGCTTGGAGAAAAGACGACTGAGGGGTGACATGATCGAGGTTTATAAGATTATGCATGGGAAAGAGCAAGTAAAGAAAGAGGTACTTTTCTCCCTTTCTCACAATACAAGAACTCGTGGGCACTCCATGAAACTGCAGAGCGGTCGGGTTAGAACGGATAAAAGGAAGTACTGCTTCACCCAAAGAGTGATTAACACATGGAATTCACTGCCCCAGGAAGTGGTGGGTGCTACAAGCATGGACGGCTTCAAAAGGGAATTAGATAAGCATATGGAGCAGAGGTCCATCAGTGGCTATTAGCCACAAGGTATAGCTAGGGGCTCTGGGGCAAGTGATGCTCTGTCTTCTTGGTGCTTGGGGGGGGGGTCAACAGTGGGAGGGCTTCTAATGTCCTGGCCCCACTGCTGGACCTCCTGATGGCACTGGTATTTCTGGCCACTGTGTGACACAGAGTGTTGGACTGGATGGGCCTTTGGCCTGATCCAACATTGGCGTCTCTTATGTTCTTATGTTCTTATGAGTCAGCCTGCTCAAGTGGCAATGTGGATCCTAATGCCTCTCTCCTCTCCTCCCATCCTTTGTTGCAGTGCTAGAGCCATGAGCCACTCTGAGTTGATTGGGGAGGCAACAGGAAGGAATAACCACTCAGTTGCATAAAAGAATCTCTGAGAACGATTAAGAATCTAAGGCTTTTGCAGATTATTGGTTTATTCCACATTAATCTATAGTTGTTACATGGTTACTGCAGATATCTTTTTCCCATGCTAGTGGGAACCACAGCTGCAGCCCTGTGGTCTGTTATGGGGAAACCATATTTTCTCAGCGATAAGGTATAATTTTACCCCTGACTAGTAGGTATGTGTATCCTGTGACTATATAAGAATCCTAATGGCTAGTGCCCATCACATTACACACATGACCTGTAAACATGCTTCTTCTCCATCAGGCCTGTCATAAACTGAAGCCTTTAAAAATGTTTGCTTTATCTTTAATTAATGCTTTTTCTTATTGTTTCAATGGCTGAGTGCTTCCTGTGATGCCATTCCTGCAAAAAGTCCAATAGAATCATTCAGAATTTGAGGATGAAAACACCAGGGAACAACAACAGTGCGAGGTATGTTGTCTCCCTAGGGCTAGGGTTGCCAGCTTCCAGGTAGCAAGTTATACAATAATACAACAACCTTTATTGGCATTATGCACTAAGAAGTATACAAAACATAAGAAGTACTCAATACACTTAACACTTATATCACTTTTTAGAAGCCAGCTACAAAAAAGTTGCCACTATTTCAACAATTAGAGCATTTTTGAGGAAAGAAGAAAAAAGGACTTATAATTATCAGATTGGCCTATTAAATCCATTAACAACCAATCTAAATATTTAACACAAATGTCAGCATAATAATCACAATACAAAAGGACATGCTCAATACTTTCTACTTCCATTCTTCCACAATCACATAACCTCTGTGTGTAAGGAATCTTTAAAAATCTCCATTGAAGTACTGCGTAGGGAAGTTATACAAGAGATACAAAAGATCAAACCGTGCATAAATGAAGAAAAATATTCAACAGTCAATGAGTATGATAATCTGAACCTATATAAATAAATGCATGGTCCAATGCACGGTCCAAATACACAAACAATCCTACTATCTACCTTCAGAAATAGTTATAATTCCTCTTCAAAAAACTTGTCTTGCCTCATGGTGGGGAGGGGAAGAGAGGCATAGTCAAGTAGAGGGATTTCAGTCTAGAATAAGTAGGGACATGGTCTAGGAATACCTGGTTGCTTTCAATTCATGCAAGTCCTTGGGATCTGATTAATTGCACCCTAGAGTGTTGAAGGAACTAGTAGATGTTATATTGGAATCTCTCTCTTTAATTTTTGAAAAATCTTGGAGGGCGGGAGAGGTACCAGGGGTCTGGGGAAAGGCTAATATTATATCTATTTTTAAGAAAGGAAAAAAAGATGATCCAGGTAATTATCGGCCTCTTAGTTTAACACGGATTCAGGAAAGATTTTAGAAAATTATTAAGGGGTCTGTTTGTGATCATGAGTCATGTCAGATCAATCTGATCTCTTTTTTCAATAGAGTTATTAGTCTGGTGGATTAGGGGAATGCAGATAAAGATGCCAGCCTCCAGGTGGGACTTGGGGATCCCCCGGAATTACATCTCATCTCCAGACTACAGAGGTCAGTTTCCCTGGATAAAATGGATACTTTGGAGAGTGGGCTCTATTGCATTATACCTCACTGAGGTCCCTGTCCTCCCCGGAGTCCATCCCCAAATCTCCAGGAGTTTCCTAACCTGAATCTGGCAACCCTATGTGGATGTGGTATATTTGGATTTTAGTAAAGCTTTTGACATGGTGTCTCATGATGTTCTTGTTGCAAAGTTGGTAAGATATGGACTACACCCGATTACTGTTAGGTGGATTAAGGCCTGGTTGGTAGATCATACCCAAAGGATGATAATTCATGGTTCCCCATTAACCTGGAAGGAGGTGACAAGCAGGTTCTATTTTGGGCCCAGGGCTGTTTAACATCTCTATAAATGACTTAAGTGAGGGAGTTCAGAATGTGCTCATCAAGTTTGTGGATGATACTAAACTGGGTGGAGTAGTTAGTACCTTGGAGGATAGAAATAAGATGCAGCTGGACTTTGACAGGATGGAGGACTGGACCCAGGCAAATAACATGAAGTTTAACAGGAACAAGTGTAAAGTGTTGCACGTGGTTAGTAAATTTCACTTATATAAACATCAGATGTGTTGCCAAGCAGCCGCTTCCAGTGGCATTAGTACAGACTCTTAAATATGACTGCAAAGCTGTACTATGAAATAAACATGTCAGGGCGATGGACAGAACTGTAGCGAGTGCCCTTCTACTGGACTGAAGGCATGTGCCCTAGCCAAGAGGAACCTTGTGCTTAAGCAGCATGCCAAGCCAGATGTGGACCCATGGACTACAAGGCCTCTCGCTCCTGCACCTCTGCAGCTATGCCAGCACCAGCAGGCAGACCAGCAGCCCTGACACCTAAACACACAGCACCAGCAGCAGATCCTAAAAGGGAGCCATGCTCCGCACACACCAAGGGATTCCTGTGCAGATACCATGGAAAGCTCTCTTTTCCACCATGTAGGCTTTTCCCCCTACTCCACCCTCACTTAGTAACATCACCAGGTGAAGCACATACTCATCTTCAGCCTAAACAAAAGGAACACTGTTTTAGAAATCTAGCCTCAGTGTCTATTTCTGGGCTCCGGGTAATCTAACTCCCATATACATAGGTTATTGGCCCCATAGCTAATGCCTATTGCCATTTAATATTCATAATTCCCCACATTTTTTATATGCCCCTTTTGGGACATAAATTTTATTAAGTATTTTCAATAAGACAAAACAATACTAATCACATACAAAACATACAACACAAACACAAAACATACATGGGGGGTAATTTAACTAATACATAATCGATTTCTATGCCAATAGTATCTAACTGCTATAACAACATGTGTAACAAAAACTAACAGTAATCTTCTAGCCAATTTTGTAACTCTTGTACGTGTCTTGAATATCCAGTCTCTTATCATTAAACATTATTGTAATTATTATACCACTTATAGAATCTTGACTACGTGTTTTGAAAAGTGGATTTTGTCAGATTTGTCAAATGTAAGGTCAGTCTATCCATTTCTGCCGCCTCCAAAAGTTTGTTTGCACGCTTCCCTTGCCAAATAAATTTTGATATAACTTTGTCTAAGTCTTTGAAAAAATTTTGACTTTACAAAATTGGTATAGTTTGGAAAAGAAACAACCATCTAGGTAATACATTCATTTTGATAATAGCTAGCCAGTCCATTAATGATACTTGAAGATTTCTCCATTTTTCCAAGTCTTCCTTAGTTGTCTTTAATAGTTCTTTATCATTGTTTTCTTGCAATGTGCTACATTTATTAGAGTGATACCTAGGTACTTTTTTTTTTTTTGCAATTGAAAGTGTGATTCCTCCTGGAGCTTTAAAGCTTGTTCATTATTCATATTTTTTGTCATTATTTTCGTTTTATTTATGTTACTCTCAGGCCGGCTGCTTGTCCATATTCTTGTAACTTTCCTTTTAAAATATGAATTGAATCATGGGGATTTTCTAGAATGAAGACAAGGTCATCCGCAAATGCCAATACTTTATATTCTTCACCCCTCAATTTAAGTCCAGAAATTTGTACATCATTTCTGATTGCCTCATTTAAGATTTCAAGTGTGAAGATAAATAAAAGGGGTGATAATGGACATCCTTGCCTCGTACCTTTTTGTATTTCTATGTTCTGAGTCTGACCACCATTAATTAAAATCTTAGCTATTTGTTTTCTATATATTACCTCAATCATTTTAGTAAAGTCTGTGCCAGCTTGAGCCTTATTCAGAGCTTCCAACATAAAGTTCCAGTTAACATTACCAAATGCTTTTTCAGCATCCAGGAAAATTATCACCAACTCTCTTTCAGGGTGTGCTTCATAATATTCTATAATGTCAAGAATACATCTGAGATTATTTCTGGGACTTCCGGTCTGTGGCTTCAGCGATGGCGGAGGCTCTCTCCTGAACAGGGGAGGCATTCCGCGCTCCAGGGGTGTTGGAGGAGTGCCACCTCAAGTGGCACCCCCAGGTGAGCCTCGGGTTGTGAGGCTCCAGGTCGGGGGCGCTTGGGGGGCGACCTCTTCGATGGCTCGATGCCGGAGAATTGAGGCGCTCCCTTTGCCCTATTCGATCCACCCCCTGAGAGGCTCGGTATTTACCGAGCATAGCTGAATGCCGGCTGGGACAAGCAAGAAGGTCAGTGAATGAAGCGGTGATTAAGAGGTGTCTGTGACCAGACCGTCAATGAATCGGAGACGAGACAAGCGGAGAAATTCCAAAAGTGAGTTACGACACACACACACCGCTTATAACGGCGCCGGGAGTGTTTCCCAAACATAAACAAACTGAACTGTGAATCAAAGAGAGGGGGGGAGGAGAAACGAAAAGCACTCAAGTGTGCCAAAGACTTAGCTCTTTTTGCTGATAAGTTTGCATTTGCTGAAGAAGAGTGAAAAAGGCTCTCTTTAGTATAAACAAAGCTGAAAATGGCCGGCGTCCGTGGAAGAGGATCGAAAGTTATGAGAGGCGGGCAAAGTCCGAAAGTTGACGAAGGAGATGTTTTCTCCATGTTAAAGGAACAGCTCCAGCCAATAAACGAGAGACTCGATAGCCTTAACCAATTAATGTCTGCTTCGAACCAGAGTATTGCAAAGCAGCAGCAGCAAATTACTGAGCTTGTAAAAAAATCGGCTCAAACTGAAGAAAGGCTGAAAGAAACAGCACACGATACTAAAAAGGTGAAGAAAAAGGTTGGTCTGTTGGAGCAACGGCAAGATCTTCAAGAGAGAAGACTATTGAACCTACAGATGGATAAAGCGAATAAAGTTCTCAGATTTCAAGGGTTGGCTGAAACGGCAGGAGAAAACTTGAAGGAAGTGGCAGCAGAGCTAATCGCTTTGGCACTCGGCATTGAATTGCTTGAAGCGCAAAGAGGAATCGAAGTGGTTTACAGATCTTACTCTAAATATATCAAGCAAAACAACATGCCGGGTGAGATTGTAGTCAAGTTTCTCCGAAGACAGACAAGGGATGACATCCTCAAAGTGACTGCAGCCAATCCCCTTCAGCTGGGATCAGAAATCATCAGGGTCCTAAAGGACGTTCCATTTGAGGTTCGGCAGAAGAGAAAAGCATACAAAGAGCTTATCTCAACACTTCAGATCAACCAGATTCAATATAACTGGCTCTATCCCGAGGGCGTGCAGTTCAATTGTGCGCACTGAGAAGAAAATTTGAAAATTACTAAAATGGACTCACTAACTCCTAAATTCATTGACTCAATCGAAAAACTATAACTTTTATGACTAACTGTATACTAACTGTATAAGACCTTCCTTTCTTGGGCTTTTAGATATAGTGTGGGTCTTTTTATTTACTGTCTATACACCGGGGTTTTATTATTTTAGTTTGTTATTATTTTTTTCCCTTTTCCCCTTTTCCTTCTTCCTTTTTCCCTTTTTCCCTTCCCTTTTTTTCTTTTTCCTCTTCCCCTTTTTCTCTTTCTATAGTAATGTAGGTGAAACAAAAAATCAATAAAATTTGATTTAAAAAAAGAAAGAATACATCTGAGATTATTTCTAATTTGTCTTTTAGGTAGAAAGCCGGCTTGGTCTTTGTGTATCATTTGAGACAAAAAAAAATTCAATCTTGTAGCTGAGATGCAAGCAAAAATTTTATAATCAGCATTCAAAAGGGAGATAGGTCTATAATTTTTAATTTCCTTTTCATCTGTGCCTTGTTTATGGATAAGAGTTATTAATGCTTCATTCCAAAAGTCAAGAACTTCACCTTTTTCCATTATACATTTGCAGACTTCTTTTAAATGGTTTAATATCTGATCTTCAAAAATAAGATAAAATTCTACAGGCAAACCATCTGGACCTGGTGCTTTCCGTTTTTCTTTTCTTTTTTTGACTTTTTAACACCTCTATCAATTCCATCATTGCTATTGGTTGGTTGATGATTTTCTTTTGTTCTTCTGTAAAGATCTTAGGTTTGTAGGTTTCCAGGTAATGCTTTCTAAAATCTGGGTCGGAATCCATTCTTTTATAAAGATGCCTGTAAAATTCTTCCACTATTAGTTTCATTTCTTGTATTCTATTTGTTTCTTCTCCATTTTTCTGTTTTAGCACCTTTATATAAGATTTTTATCTTTCCTTTCATATTTTATAAGTTAGCCATTTTGTGGGTTTATTGGCATTTTCAAAATAATTTTGTTTAGCAAACATAAGCGTCTTTGCTAACTCTTGTGTAAGTAAACAATTCATTTGATGCTGTAGAAGTCTCAGTTTATCTATCTTTTTTCTGATTTTGGGTCTTTCAACAGTCCATCTTCCTGTATTTTAATTCCCTTTTGTAAATTTATATAACCCTCCTTCTTTTGTTTATTTACTTTGGCTGACTCCTTAATCATCCATCCTCTAGCATATGCTTTAAAGGCGTCCCATACTGTATTTATAGATATATCTGGTTGAATATTTATATCAAAAAAGAATTTGAACTCTTTCTTCGTTTCTTTTACAAATTTTTCATTTCTCAAGAGTGATACATTCAAAGTCCATCTCTTGTAGTTCCAAAGTGATCGGTTTATGATCTGCAAAAGTTCCTGGTTCAATTTCTGCTTCTAGCATGTCCTTAACAACCGTTGATGTAATCCAACATATGTCCAATCTGGACAAAGAGTTATGTCTAGCAGAATAATAAGTGTAATCTTTCTTTAAGGGGTTTCTAACTCTCCAAGTGTCCACTACCTTTAATTCATCCAATAGACAATAAAGTACGGGCGGAAACTCATTCCCGCCTCTCTTTTTCTTTTTCTTTTTGTGGGCAATATTTGATTTTCTATCAACATTTTTGCCAAAAACTGCTTTAAAGTCCCCTAGGATGCAGATTTCCTGGAACTCTTGTTTGGTAATCAATTTTTGTAGCCTTTCATAAAAAATTTCTTGATTTTGATTTGGAGCATAAATATTTCTCTTTGAATTAAAACCATTAAGATTCTTCCATCTTGTGAGGCATAGATCAGTTCTGGTTGTAAATGCTCTTTTACATAATTCCCCACATTTATTAAGAAATAAGACAATTTGACTAACAGATGGGTGAAACCTAACTGGGTAATACTACCTGTGAAAAGGATTTGGGAGTTCTAGTAGATCATAAATCTTGAGATTATGCTACTGTAATGCTCTCTACATGGGGCCGCCCTTGACCCAAATCTGGAAACTTCAGCTGGTGCAGAATGTGGTGGCCAGGCTGTTGATAGGACTCCCCATGTGGGAGCACATCCAACCTGTGCTGTAAGCACTGCACTGGCTACCTATAGTGTACCGAATTTGCTTCAAGGTGCTGGTGCTTGCATTTAAAGCCCTTTATGGTCAAGGACCTACCTACCTGAGGGACCACCTTTCCCCACATGTTCCCCAGAGAGCACTACAGTCAGGGTTACAAAATCGTTTGTCCCTCGCTGGTCCTAGGGACGCCAGGCTGGTATCAACTAGGACCAGGGCTTTTTCTGTGGCAGCTCCAACTTGGTGGAATGAGCTTCCGGAAGAGATCAGGGCCCTGCGGGACCTTTCACAGTTCTGCAGGGCTACGAAAAAGGAGCTCTTCCACCAGGCATTTAGGTAAGGAGCTGCGTTCCATCATCTATGCCCTGTGCTGATACCATTTCCAGCTTGGGCCCGCCGATAGTGGATCTTACAGCTGAATCTATGCTCTCATATACACTTTACCACAGCTGTTAATAGTTTTAATAACTATGTTGTATACTTTATATTGATATTTATACTGTCGTTTTATATATTGCTTTCTTATGTAAGCCACCCTGAGCCTCCCTCGGTGGGGAGGGCAGGGTAAAAATCAAATAAATAAATAAATAAATAAGGCTAATGCACTTTTAGGCTGCCTTAATCCAACTGCAGTGTTGAGATCACAGGAGGTATTGGTGCCACTGCACACTGCTTTGGTTAGACTGTGTCTAGTTTGGGGCACTACAGTTTGGGAAGGATGCCAATAAGCTAGAAGGAGTCCAGAGTAAGGCAACAATGCTGGTGAGGGGTTTGGAGAACATGTCCTAAGAGGAAAGGTTGAAGAAGTTGGGAATCTCAACATTGAAGAAGAGATGCTTGTGAGGTGATATGATGGCCACCTTCCGATACCTAAAGGGATGCCATGCAAAGGATGGGACGGAGATGTTTTCAGTCATGTTGGATGGCAGGACTTGAACTAATGGATACAAACTACAGCAAAGGCGCTTCCATCTACATCTGTGGAAGACCTTCCTGAGGGCATTGGCAACGTGTGGTTGGCTCTAGAACAATCTCCCTCATGAGATAGTGGATTCTTCATTGTTGGAGGCTTTTAGGTATTGATTGGATACCTGCTTGTTGGGGATATTATAGCTGGAGTTCCTGCATTGCAAGGGTGTTGGACTAGATGGCCCTGGTGGGCTCTTCTGACTGTGAGATTAAATAAATAAAATAAAAGTTCCCTCCATGCACCAGTACCTGGTCATTTGGAAGCTGCTTTTCCTCTCCCCGTTCCTTTAGCACTAATTTGTGTGTGGATGTGTTCCCCAGCACCAAAGTGTACACCTACTCGGTCTAATAACAAGAGCAGGAAGTGGCAAGCCCACTAACCCCCACCAAAAAAATGCCACAGCTATTCCTCCACAGCAAAGCAATTATTTTCCCTGCCTGTTCATTGCATGAGGACAGGATATCATGACCAGATCAAGGGGGCTGCTGGACACATCTTTGTGTGCTTAATTCACGACAGTCAACACATACTGCATATTTCTGACAGATCCTGGTTTGGATCCAGACTAGATGTTTCCATGGGCCCTGAAGCCTTGTTCCTGGGGGAGAGGGAACTCAAAGGAACAAGATTCGGGGGGGGTATTTTGGGATACCATGGTGAGATTTCACTTTGTGTACAGAAGTCCTTTTGCCCATGAAAATGTTAGCCTGGATCCAGCCAACTGGACAGCTCAAGGCTCAGTTTGTGCTGAGTTGAGGGTTATCACAGAAGAGTTGCTTGCCGCATAGACGGTCAGGCAGGTTGGACCCAAACACAAATGGGAGCAGAGGGGCAGCATGGGGTACAAGATTCTAAGTAAGCCAGCACATTTAATTGTCCAGTTTTTATCATATGCATTTCCTGCCCTGCTTGCTCATCTGGACACTTGCCAGAGTACTGCAGCCAGTTCTGAGGAAGGTGCCAAGATTCATCTATCCCTGCTGGACATATTATAGAAGGTTTTTCCTGCTGATAAGATATGGGGCTGCTCAAGAGACTTGTATAAGGAGGCTACTGGCAGATAGTGGGAGGGGCAGGGTTGCAGGGAGCCAGAGACCAACAGGACATGCTGGTAGGAAATGGTTTGTGACAACCACCCTGAAGGCCAAATTTGCCTTCAAGAGTCCATGGGAAGCACTGAAAACATTGGCTACCTCAAAGCCTTAAGTCCACCTAACACCTAATCCCCAACAGGAAAGAGCGGACTAAAATTGGGATAGGTTGGCTCAAACCTGCTGCCAATGTCCTATTCCCAGGAAGGGTTGGCCATGCACAGTGGTCATCTTGCCAGCGATGCCAATGAAAGGGAATAGCTCTGAAGCCCTGGAACAAACGGTACCACAAAAAGGAAGGCCTGACAAGTGACCTTGGGGAAAGCCTTGGCCACGCAGGGCAATTACCTTGCCAGCAGGGCAAGTGAAAGGGGATAGCCCTGGAGCCCTGGAACAAAGGGAGGACTCCCCAACTCCCAAATGGTCTATGTCGTGGCCCCCACACACACACCAGCTGTGGCTTACAGCCAGTGTCTGAAGAACGGATGGCAAGTCTGAGTAGGATGTGATTGGATGTGGCCCCGCAGATAAGTGACCCTCGTCGGACACACCAGAAGGACAGGATGCACATAGCTATCATCTTGCCGGTGGTGCGAGTGAAAGAGGATAGCTCTGGAGCCATGGGACAAAGGGAAGGCCCTGCAGACTCCTGAACTCGATATGTCATGTCCGCCACCCAGCTCTGGCATGCAGCCAGTGTCAGGATGATGGATGGAAAGGTGGACTAGGACAGGGCTAGATGTGGCCACGCAGATTTGTGACCCACACCAAAAACCCCAGAAGAATTGGACATGTGCAGTGACCATCTTGCTAGTAGTGCAAATGAAAGAGGAAAGCGCTGCAACAATGGAACAAAGGGAAGACACACACACACCCGACTCATGCAGCCAGTATCTGAAAGAGCAAAGGACAGGCAGGCAGCCCCAGACTTTTGACAGGGCCCCCTCCCCAAAGTATCCCCATGGCAGCTGGGAGGGTGTAATGGATGTGGGTACAGTGTCCTCAGCTGAGGCAGCCACTAGCTGGGGCAAAAACAGACAGGTGTAGAGCACACCCACCGATGGTGGTGTATTATTCGACTCTGCACTTGGGTCCAGAGTGCACCCCTCCACTGCGGCAAATACTTCTACTCCACAGATAAAGAGAAACACATCAGAAAGGCATCCCGGGCATCCCCAGAGTTTTGACAGGGGGTCTCCACAATGACACCACAGCAGCTTGGGAAGCACTCCAGCCAGATGCTGCAACCAGACTTAAACCCAAAAATCCCCTAGTCACTGCCCTCCCCTAGGTGAAATTTCTGGATGGCTCTTCACCATTAGCAGAACACAATGTACAGATAAGAAATCATCTGTTGTGATTGTGAATTGTACAAATGTAATGGAAAGGGGGCTTGCTTGTACAGGCAGATGTCTGTAGAGGTGGATGCTTGCTGAGGTGGATGTCTTTCCATGAGGCAGGTGTTGTGCTATGAGGTGGATGTCAGTTGGTTGATGAGGCAGGTTTTTTCTAGTGAGGTAGATGTCAGTTGGTTCATGAGGTAAGTGTTTACTTGTGAGGTAGATGTTGTTTGGGTTGGCTGTGGGGCAAGTCCAACCCCACTCAGCAGAGGGGGCCATCCTCCCATCCAAGCACCAAGGGCTGCATGCCAGATCACACAGAGAGGAGAGGAATGAGGGGAGGGGACACTGGGGTATGACAACACTGGTAGGCCTGGATCTTAGTCCACCAGTTCTAGAGCATGATGGCCCAGCAGGGGGAAATTGACCTTCAGGAAGGACAACTCGTCCACCCTGGCTGCATCCAGGTGGGAGTGGTGAGGGCTGAGGATGTCCCCCAGGTGGGAGAACACCCGCTCTCTCCGGACACTGGTGGGAGGGCACAAGAGGAGATTCATGGCCATGCAGGAGAGATTGCACCAGATGACGGCCTTGCATGACCAGTACTCCAGAAGACCAGAGCTGGTGGGCTCAGGGGCTACACAGGACTTGGTGAGGTATTCCCTGACCATAACCTCAGCAGAGTCTTCCACCATAGCACACCTGAACTCCATGGCATTGCTACTGACTTCCCACTTCACCACCGACAATCAGTACTGGGCTTCTGCTTCACCTGGCTCTTAGAGAAGTGTGCACCCTCGTCCCCAGCTTTTTCTGCTCACTGTTCCCTTTGGCCAAGTCTGCTGGCCTGAAACCTCCGCACCTCTCTGCAGATCTCATGCTCCCACTCCATGAGCTCTGCATTAGAGAGTGATGCTCTCTAATCCACAGATTGCACACACAGGCCAGCCTGTACTCCCGTGGGAGAAAGGTGTGGAGGCCAGCACCCTGTCCAGCCCTCGAATCAGGGGATGACTTGCCCCAGGCTGGCTGTGTGGCCACTGAGCTCATTGGTGGTGTCCAGGAAGGGCTTGAGGACACGCGCCATTTGGGAGAGGGTCAGCCAGTCATTGGAGCTGATGCTGAGCTTCTCGTCTTTGGGTAGTGAAGGGCGGGGTATAAATCCAGTCTCCTCCTCCTCCTCTTCCTCTTCTTCTTCTTCTCCATGCAGGATGGTCACGGAGGAGATTATATTCTCCATCACACTCTTCTGCTCCAACAAATGCACAATCATGGCATAGGTGGTGTTCCAGAAAGTGGTCACATCCTGTATGAGGCAGTGTTCAGGCTCATCCCCCTCCCCCTGCCTCTCATGCAGCAGATGCGCAGACTTGATGCTGCATGAGAAGTGAGCAGCCAGGTGCCAGCAGTTCTCAAACAGGGACCTAAGCTCAAGAGTGGCAACATCCCAGGTGGGCTTGACAGTGCTCCCAAGCCCCAGAGCACCCTCACCATCAGGTGAAGTATATGCACCAGGCAGATGATTCCCTTGAGGTGCACAGCCCTCACCACTGCCTGAATGTTGGCACTGGTGTCCATGACTGTGTAGCCCTAGATGATGTTGCTGCTGGCTACTCTGGATCATGGTGGCCATGTTTGTTGCCCTGTGGTCTGCATCCATCTCCTGCACATGGATCAGAAGCATCTTGTAGCCAGGTGGCAGGACTGTCCCCTCCTGAGGCCTGGGCCCAACCGTCCAGACAGAGAGGTCCTCTGGTTGCCACCAGTGGGTGGTGAGGGGGAGGCAGCTGTGCTGCCGGCAGCTTCAGTGGTCCACAGTGAAGTGGATGGTCCAGCCTTGTGCTTTGGAGAGCTCAGACTTGACCATCACCACTGTGGTGCAGTGCATGGCAGGCAAGACTCACCGGCTCATGGTCCTCCCCAAAGGGGTTGGAGTACCAGGGGGTCAGGTGGTGCAGCAGCTGGTGAAAGGTTACATCCTCCACAAGGGAGAAGGGTTGGACATCCACAGCAATAATCTTACCAACAAGGTGAGTGAGTGCTTCCTCAGCTCTCCCCCCTTGCCCTTTTGGCTGGCACTGTTGGCATCCCTGAGGGCATGATCTCTTGGAGGGTGGTCTGCCTTGGGGTCCCAACCACAGTGCCCAGAACGTGGGAAGCCTTTCTTTGAGGGGACTCCTGTTCCCCCCTGCTTCTCCCTGCTGAGAAGGAGTGGGCCTCCTCCACTGCCTGCCAATCCTTCCTTCAATAGCAACAAAGTGGGGTGCGCACTTCACAGGTGCCTGGAGAGAACGGAGGAATACAGGTGTTGGGTATTTGTGCCCCTCCGGACATGGGCATGGCACACCTGGTACTCCACCACACAGGGGTCACTGGGGAGGGTGCAGAAGTATTTCCACATGGTGGCCTGGAAACATGTCCCCACGGTTGGAGGAGGTGGGAGACACAGCTGCTATCTGGTGTTGGGCTGGGAAGCACTAGAGGGGGGCCTACCAATGATAACAGCAGGAGCAGCAGGGAGTTGGGATGTGGAAGGGGAGGATGCTGCACCACCACCACCACCTTCTGAATTGCTCCCACTGGAGTCCCCCCCCCTCCAAACAGTATTGGCAACTGCTGCTGTTTGGGCAGTGCCAAAAACTCTTTCATGTCCTGTGAAAGCCCCATGAAAGCCCCATCAGCAGCAGGGGAAGGAGGCTCTGAGACCCCTGTGCTGGGGATGTCCTCTTGGGGGGCTGTGTTTGGTGCCCAGGGACAGGGCTTTCTGGTACATGGGAGGATGAGGGTTTCTTCCCCCCATGATGAACAGCCTTTCCACCCACTTTTACCCTCATGGTGCTGATGCCCTGAGACCACCCATGAGTCCTGACACACAAGCCCAGGGGTGTGTGTATAAATGTAGGCCCTCAGCCAAGGCACCCACCAGCTAGGCCCCACTGCTCAGCGTGAGTGGAGAGGCTGTGTGGATCAGAGCCCTGAGTCCACCTAACACCCAAAGCCCACCAGCAGCAGAGAGAGAAGATTACAAACAGGAGGGGTGGTGTGTGTATGTATAAATGTAGGCCCTCAGCTGAGGCACTCACCAGCTAGGCCCCACAGCTTGGCATAAGCAGAGAGGGTGTATGGATCAGAGCCTTAAATTCACCTATCACCCAAAGCCCACCAGAAGCAGAGAGATAGAAGATCACATAAAGGAGGTGTGGAGGTGTGAATGTAGGTCCTCAGCCGAGGCACCCACCAGCTAGGCCCCACTGTTCAGCATGAGTGGAGAGTTGGGTTGCCAAACCCCCCAGTTTGGCAGGGGTGCCCCACTTTTGGGGGGGTTCTATCCACCGCCCGCCAGCTGGCTACCGGGGAAGCCCCGCCCCCAAGCCCCAACACCCGCAGCCACCCTTCTCCCTGCACTTAAAGGGGCTCCCTTTAAGTGCAGGGAGCTGGCGTTTCCCACATAACTGATCTCCAAGTGGAGATCGGGCGTGCGAAGCCTTCCAGCTCCCTGCACTTAAAGGGGCCCCTTTAAGTGCAGGGAGCTGGCATTTCCCCACACGCCCATTGGGCGGGGGGGCGGACGTCCCCAACATGATGTCATCACATTGGGGATGCCCCTCCCCCTCCAAGAACCCCCCCCCCCAAAGTCCCCCGCTGGGGGCTAAAATGGACTTGGCAACCCTAGTGGAGAGGCTGTGTGGATCAGAGCCCTGAGTCCAACCAGTAGAGAGACAGAAGATCACAATCAGATTCAGGAGGAGTGGGGGGGGGAATGCAGGCCAGCTACAGAGGAACCCACAGTAGAAGCTAAGCCCCACTGCTCAGTATGAGCAGAAAGGCTGGGTGGCACACAGAGCCCAAGTCCACCAAGCACCCAAACCCCAGCAGCTAAGACCCACTGATCAGTGTGAGCAGAGAGACTGATTGGCTCAGAACCTTGAGTCCACCTATGCAAAAAGCAAAGAGCAATCCCCTGCCCAGCAAAGCTGATCGATTTCTATCTGCTCTGTTCCTCTCCAACTCCCTGAAAAACCCAACAAAGGAGGGCTGGGCTTCAGCTTGGGCTTTATATAGTTTTCAGATCCCATAGATCCAAATGGGAACTCTGTTATTGGTAGCCAGCAGGTGTCTGTCAAGCTTTGGAAGGCTCCTATTGGTGTTTCCAAGGCTGGAGAATCCCCCCCCCCACCAGTTGCCTTAGAGTTTAATTGATCAACAACAGTTTGTCTACAAAATGTAGCCATTCATGAACTGCCACAAACTGCCACGAAGTTCGTGAAGTGTTCATGATGGACACGCTTCCACAAACGACACATTACGAACCACGAACCGGCCAAAGTTTGTCACGAATTACATGGCTCGTGCCCATCCCTACCTAAGACACAACCAGGCCACTCTCTCTTCCCATTTCTGTGAAGCCCTCATGCCCCTAGTCCCATAACCCACTCCTTTCTATGCCCTTTGCAGATTGTCCCTTCCTAACATCGCCCGGGAGTCTTCTCCCCTGCCTGGCAAAAGGGATGTGCTGTGTTTCTATGGCAACACTTCTGCCTTGGGATGTATGAATAACAGATTTACACACACACACACAAACACACACAATGGCCTGCGGCTCCTTCCTGGGAGCAGGAGCCAAGGGGCTTAACAGCTTTTCCAGCCCATCCTTAGTTCTTTCTCCAGAGGGAAACTTCCCCCCCCCCAACAAAATCCCCAATCCACCTCTCAGGTGCTTACTTGTTTGTGTACAAGAGTGACAACACCTCAGGAAAGGAATATGAGTGAGCTTATCATTTGTACATGCAGGGTTGCGTGTATGGAAAAGGCATAAGCCTGCCTTCAGGCCCCCTTCACGCTGCTGAGGACCCCAAAAGCCATGCTCTCTGTAGCGGGGTCACCCTAGTAACATTAAAAAGAGGATGCCACAAATCTTGTGTCTTGGGAGAATTCCTCAGTTATGGTCCCTAAGACTCAGTCTCATATTTTTCTACTTCTAGAGCCTGGGGTCTAGGCTGTGACCGGGCACATGATGAGAAACACCAACCCCCACACAAATACATCTTCTCACACAGTCTGCTATAACTGCTTGTACTCCACCTCTTTGGATTCTGAAGGAGCTGGGCCCTGAATGCGTTCCCACTTATCCTGCTAATGATGAGCTTCGATGCCTTTCGTCTCTTCTTGGGAAACGGCCATAGCTAAATGGTACAGCATCTGCTTTGTATGCAAAACGTCCCAGGATCAATCCCTGGCATATCCACTTAAAAGGGTCAGAGAGTAGGTGATGTGAAAGACCTCTCAGCCTGAGATCCTGAAGAGCTGCTGCCTGTCAGAGTATACAGTGTTAACTGGTGGTCTGATTCAGTATAATCAGCTTCATTTGTATTCATGTGTCTGAATAAAAAGCAGCAAAAAGTGGCTCATTGTATATTATGTAGTCTCCTAGAAGCACTCCAGACTCAAACACAGGATACAGGACTGGATAGAACATTGATTCGCCTTCACCTAGTCACTAATTGAAAGAGCAAAGTCATAATCTGACCTCTGCGTGTGGGGAATACAGCCTTGTTGGGAAGAACAGGATGCTGAATCAGTAATCCTCCTCCCAAGAAAAGCTCTTCTGCAGAACCCTTGCTGCGATGCATCGCTCCATCCATCATTCACACTAGTGACAGTGAAGCAAGCTTCAGCCATATCCTGCACAGGGCTAGATGGAGTCAGCCAAGCAGCTTTGCCTGTTATCGATTCTGCCTCTGGATCACAGATTCATAACGATGGTGACATGAAAATAAGCCACAAGCAGAGGAGCCCCCACACTCCTCTTACACAAAAGTCTGTTGCAAGAGCCATCCTTCAGGATGCACAGAAGGAATCATGGTCAGGTCCCCAAACCGAGACCTGGCCAAAGGCATTCTCTGAGTGGTTACCCTCAGCCCTCCAAAATTCATCCTCACTGCTAGACAGACCCTGCGGGCCTGCCTACCTGACACATTGTCCTCATGCTCCCCCCCCCCGTGCTCAGAACTGGATTCCCAGGCATGCAGAGGCCCGATCTGAATCAGGACCCTGCCAAATGTGAAGAAGGGGCTTAAGCCTCCCACCATGTGCTGTTTCCTGAATAGTAATGGTTCCAAAGAGCCACTGTTTGCCCAGTTGAGAGAATTTGCGTGTAGCCCATGGGTATATGTGTACACTATCAATATACATAGGTTTTTCCTGTGGGGCAAATAGCAGCAACCCTTGGTCATTCCCAGTCAGGAAAATAGCATGGTAGGAATTCCTCCCTCCCCATGTTCTGTGGCTGTCATACAAGTTTGGCATCTGCACACCTGGGAATTCAGTTCCAAGTGTGGAACATCTATCACATGTCTGGTAGACAGGGCCTATGGCAGACACAGGAAGGGGTGCACAAGGACAATGTATTGTGTAGTTAGATTCTGAGCCCCAAGCAGATGAGACATGAGAGTATTAATAAAGGGAGTAATATAATTTGTGGTGAAATTGTCTTCTGAGATACCAAGGTTCAGGTTTCAAAACAGAAGTGGCATCAGTTTGTGACTGATTATAAGTCATGAAGGCAGCCTCTACCTGTTTTTTAGAGATATCAGCTGAGGAAATAAAGGTTGGAGACAGCTTTTAAGAGAGCTGGAAGCAGTTTGAGAGAAGCATTGCTTCCCATAATGAACACTTTTTTAATGTTCTACTGCTGCCTCTGATCAAACATGTTTTTGAATTGCTGCAAAAAGCTATTTGATCAAAGGCAATTGCAAGACAAACAATATAAAACTGCTACAATTGTTTACCAAAGGCAAAATTGGAATGCCTAGAAAACCCAAGCAATTAACGTTTTCTTTAAATTACCTTCACTCTCCAAAAAACAATAATCTGCTACCAAATTCTCAAGCCTATCTTAAACATTAATTGCAACAGTCCCGTTGATGTCAGTGTTTTAGGATCAGGTTGTAAATCTGTATGTTATATTTATAGGTAGGTTTGCTCTTTTTCAGTTTGGTAAACTTAATCCTTTCCATCTTTTTCAGTTTAGATTTACCAATAGTAGGATATTTCTCTCTCTGAGGGCCATGGACTCCCAGTGAGATCTTCAATACATTCCTTGTACAAGATCATAATAGAATTGTGGATGGAGGTGTGTCAACTGCTTGTCCTCTTAACATGATGTTCTAGTAGCAGGCAATGTGGCCAACTTTGTGGATAGCATTGCTAGACTCAGACAACCAAGCATGAATTTCGCTTTGGAATGTGCAAGCGAAAGTTTGCCAACCGTGTACAATCCTGCAAGGGATGGTATCCCACCATAGGCTGGAAGAAGACTCTTCAGCCTAAAGAGACTTCCTCCTACTTAAGTGGCTCTTCTATTGGAAATCCTGCCTGATCAAAGTGTCTGCATGTTGGCAACCTCCAGGCTGGCAGCCCTGGCCTCAAAGGAACGGACTTGCTCCTTGCAGCAAGCACCCACCCACCATTTCTGCCCAGTGGGTGGATAATCACACATGTGGCACTCCCTGCAGAACCCTGGATAGCCCCCACTCCCCCACTGGCTCTTTATCTTAAGAAGTGGTTTAGTCATTTAAAGGTGTTTTAGAGTGAAACAGGGTGCTCATTTCCCCTACGGCAATGTCATACTGTGCATTTCTTGACAAGATATGTTGTTGCATACTTATTTTGTCCACTTAGCCCACTATTGTCTGTGCTAAGAAACTATTTGCAATTAATACATATGGGATAAGCTCTGTATGGAAGTGGGCAACTGCCGGAAAATCTTGTGAGATGTGGGAAGCTATGTCAGCTGGGATACCTTTGATGGAGGTTTTGCCATTATTATATAGAGGATGCTTAACTAAAAGGCCTGATTAGTTTTCCCTGCCCTCTCTGTGCTTCACCTTCATTTTGAATGCCGGATGCCATCTCAAACCAAGGAGCTGGAATCTGTCACCCCATATGTATTGGGGGAAGGGGGAGAGTGTGTGTTCACAGGTTGTTGGGTTGGGCACTGCCGAGTTATTTTGGGACCGGATTCAGCAGTGACTCAGTGCAATGCTTATGAAGGGTTTTCCCCCCATGATCCAAGCCAATGTAAAGATCAAAGAGTAACTCTTCCAGCATAATCCATCCCAGGTTTTATAGCAGTCCAGGAGACCATGGGCACTTAGGGAAATAGCTGGCAGTTAGTTGGAATATATTGTACTGCAATCTGTATAATTAAAGTTGTCTGCCTGTTTGGCGTCAAAAAGCCTATTATAGCTGCTACGTCTCTCCTCTCCCCTGGGACACAGCTACACAGGGCTGCTCTTGCGGGAGGGGGATGAATTAAAAAATGCACTGATGTTAGAAAATTCACAGATTAGGAGATTGCTCCCAACACAATTTAGCAGGTCCTAACAGGAACATAAATTACATAATCCTTCCTTTACCACGGGAACAAAAACATGCCAGGGAAGCTAATGCCCCTTGCCACCTCTATCATACCTCCAGGCAGTCATATTTAACATCCATTTCATAGGTTATATATCTCTTACAAAGATGTGTTTTTTTGTATAGGAAAAGCATGTAAATCGCATGTAGTTTATCACATGTGATGCCTTTCTGAATGATCTAGGGGGAAAAAATTGAGGGGTTTTCCAGCATGTGGACACACAATGAAATGTCACATGTGCAGTCATCATGCCTGATGATCGACATGAATTTTTCCACGCGAAAATGATGTAGTGGTCCCAATCTGCAGCAGAACAATGGCAGTATTTCCATGATAAATTATAAAATTCTGCTCCCAATGAATTGGCTTGGACAACACCTGACAGATGGTGTTCCTTCCCAGGTGTTCCTGCCTAGTTTACTATCGCCAAGGCAACCACAGCACATGCTACAGCTAAAGAAGGGGGAAACATCATATGGATGGGCAAGAGACAGGAGTCAGAGGAGCCTACAGTACTGTCCCTCACCAGGGAGGGATTGACTCTTGCCCTACACAAACTATACAGTTGGGCCTAGTACGGTTGCCAAGTACAGACTGGGAAATTCCTGGAGATTTGGGGTCAGACTCTGGGGAAGGCAGAGTTTGGGGAGGGGAGATGGCTCAGCAGGGATGTGATGCCATAGAGTCCACCCTCAAAAGCTGCCGTTTCCTCCAGGGGAGCTCATCTAGGTAGTCTGGACATCAGCTGTAATTCTGGGAGAACTCCAGTTCCCACCTGGAGGTTGGCATCCTTGTGTTCTAGTCAAATAGCCACTTCTCTGGCTATTCCATTCAAATATGTATGATAATCCAAATGTGCCTCTGTATGGAGGGTAAGCTTTTCAATCAGGACTCCTTCAAAATTCCCCACTGTTCAGAACATGGTTAGCAATTTTCTCGACACATGACCTGGGAATAATAGCCATATTCACCACTGTGGATGAATGCAAAGTACCTACACATTATGAAGAACCGAATGACCACACAAGTTATTCTGCAATGTATGATTAGCAGAGCAAGGCACCTGCCTCTGTATGAATATATCTCTACAGCGCAAAAAGAAAAGGGGAGGTATGGTACGGATATGGCACTAGGAAATGTAGGCGAGTTCCAGTGTACAGTTCATCATACAGCACATTGTGTTTTAAATCAGTACTTGCACGCACACACACACACATCCATTTCTCTCTTCCACCCACACACATATGCAGAACTGGGGGAAGTTAGTGAACTTCTGCCCATGGACTCTGCCATAAAAGCCTGTCCAGCCAATATCTACCTTGATTTCTCCAAAAACACCGTGTTAGTGCTAGCTCCATGTTTTTAAGGTCCCTCAAGTTAGACTGTTGCCCTGACCTGGATGGCAGCCTGATCTTGTCAGATCTCAGAAGCTAAGCACAGGGTCAGCCCTGATTCGTATTTGGATGGGAGACCACAAAGGAAGTCCAGAGTTGCTACACAGGGGCAGGCAATGGCCCCTCTGAACCTCTGAACATCTCTTGTCTTGAAAACCCTATGGAGTTGCCATAGGTCTACTACAACTTGATGGCACTTTGTACAAACACAAATCAGACTGTTACTGGGACACCTGAATGTGAGAAATAGTTGCCTCTCCCCATTCTGCACCCATTCTGCCTTCCACAGCTAGGTGGCCACAAAGACTGGCAAGAAAGGACATAGAGGCTCCTCCTCCTCCTCCTCCCTGCTATTCATCGACTATCCCAGCCTGAGGAAAAGGGGGAACTAGTGCATATGGCAGAGAGATGGCGGCAGCGGCTGTATCCCCTCCTCAGTCCCACCCTGTGCCACAGAGGGAAGGCTGCACAGCAAGGAAGAGGAACAGCAGAATGAGGCAGTTCTGGTCAGTGGTGAGCGCTCTATCAGGGCCCAACTTGTTCCCATTGATATCAGCCATGTCTGCCCCTATTGTATTATGCATCCACAGGAATGTCATAATGTCACTAACTAGAATATGGTGGCCGAGAATAACTACTCTGCCAGCCCAGCCATCCTGGGGTCCTCAGCCTTGCTGAGCCTGCAGGCACTTCTGGAATTCTGAGAAAGAGTGGTGGGCACCATTACAACATGGCTGCTATGGAGCGCCCTCCCCCCTCTCCCTGCATTATGGTTGCCATCTCTGTGATGGGAGATTCCTGGAGATTCTAGGGGTGGAGCTTAGAGATGGCAGTTTGGGGAGGGGGGGGATCTCAGCAGGGTACAATGCCATAGAGTCTGCCCTCCAAATCAGCCATTTTCTCCAGAGGAACTGATCTTAGCCATCTGGAGATTAATAGTGGGAGAGCTCCAGGTAGAACCTGGAGGTTGACAACCCTACCCCACACATATTTATGAATACGTTTTCAATTAAATGAGCATACAGAGAGCATAAAATATTTTGATTTCTGTAGCAGGCCAAGAAAATTTCCAAATAACAGTGCACAACTGCCCAAGCTTGCTAATATTTCAATAGGGGCATATGTCCCTAATTAAAATTAATTGTGGTGGGTGGACTTAGATACCAACTGTCGGCATTTCCAAGATTGGGGACTCTAGTAAATTGAAGCTAACAGATTTTATCTGGTCTGCATTTGAGAAGCTATTCTGCACGTGGCAGGTGCCAAGAGACTGGTTTCCCACTTTAAGACTAGGGGAACATAAATCTTCCACTGCCCTCATGTCTACTTTCACATTGCAGTGAGGGTCCTTCTCCCCTCACTTCCTTTCTGCTGGCACTAGAACTATTGTTGTGGCAAAGTCATTTTTTTGTTGTTATTGTTGTAGCAGGCGTAGGTCCCAAACGAAGATAAGAGCCAAGCTGCAAGCTCCGGCATTCTTTAACTACTGCCTGGACTTTTCAGGCAGCTCTTCTTCACCCCCATCAGATCCCTCCAGCACCGCGGAATCTGTGTACTCCGTTTACCTTTAGTATGGAGAAATGGTATGAGGTAGGGGAGCATTACAAAGAAAGAGGGAAGAAGGGATGTGAAAATGAAGAAAAGAGTGGGAAAGGAGTGAGTGAAGACAGCCAAAGAAGGGAATTTGAAAAAGAATAAGGAAAGAGCATGGAAGGAATCTGAAAACAAGGCAGCATCACACTGAGGATGGATCACCTTCTACCAGAAAGGAGGATGCCTCAGCTCACATGGTAGTGAAACCTTGTTCTGAGGGCCAGCACCTAATCAATAGGCTGACCAGAAGCCCCGGTGTAAAAGGGGGTATGTACAGACAGACTCTAAAAGCCCAGGGACCACATTAATGTGAGTCAATGGGGAACCTTTTAGCCTTCTTCCATGCACCCCTCAATAGGGAATAATCAAATAGCTCATTGGTAGTAGCAGATAGGCAAGACTTCTTGAAATCTGGGACAGAACCATTGACTCGTCAGTGCAAAACCCAGTAGTAATTATAAGAACTGTATATTTTTTAAAAAAAACAAAGATACATATAAAGCAAGTAGGGCACCTGCAAGGGAGCACCTCTTATCCCCCTCTCTTTCCTCTTTCCCAACTTTGAAAGGCCCCATAGCTTCTTGCCTTTCTATGCTTCCTTTTCTCCCTTTTTCTTTCGTCTGTCTCCTGGCAGCCTCTTCCTGGGAAAACTCTGGCCAAGTTGTCTAGTGCCAGTTGAACTGAGCCCAGTTGCAAAGTGGGGAACCTGCAAGGACTTGGGGGGGGGCACCTTGCGATCCTCTCCCAATTCCAATCGCTCGTTTCCTCCTGGCAGCCTTCATATCCTTACCTTTCCCTGCTCCCTTCTCTTTTTAACACCCACCCTCTGGTTAATACATCTCTGAACAGAGCTGCTGTCAGTTCTAGCCCCGTCCTGGTGTGAGCTACTAGCCTTGTCCCCAGCTCGCCGTCCACCCAGCGGTTCAAAAGCTTTGGTGAGTAAATAAAATGGGTACCACAGAGGTGTTAGCCGACAAATGGAATGTCCAGCGCGTAAGACCGAAAAGCCTAGAAAGAACTCTTCGGCATTAAGGAAGCCTGTAATGGGCCGTCCGGCCAGGCGGTGGCAGTGCTGCGCTGCAACTTGAAGCAGTCCGGAGAAAGCTGACGACATCAAGCCACGCCGAGGGAAAAGTGCCGTTGGAACACGTCTGAACAAAACTCCCCGTCAGCTGCGAACGTGTGTGATTTAAAGATTATATGTTGTCCTCCCTTACCCCTTGAATCATTGTTAGTCCCGTGTGTAATAGGGTAACTGTAAATCGCTCAGAGCCAGCAAGCTCTGCAGGATTGAGAGATTAATAAATTGAAAGATTTATTTATTTATTTTATCCACCACTTCATCTTCGGATATATTTATTATTTATTGTCTTCATTTATATCCCCCCTTTCTCCCCAATGGGGACCCAAAACAGGTTACATCGTTCTCTTCACCTCCATTTTACCCTCACAACAATCCTGTGAGGTAGGATAGGCTGTAGGTGAGCTTCCACAGCAGAGTGATCATTCAAACCTGGGTCTCCCAGATCCTAGTCTGAAACTAACCACTACACCACAATCTTTTGGAGGGCTACTGTTGAAGAGCAGCAAGCACCCATACCCAGGGGAGTCATGGAAGTCAGGTGATAGGAAGTTGCCAACCTCCAGATGGTGGCTGGAGATCACCTGAGATTACAAAAGATCTCTAGATGACAGATATCAGTTCACCTGGAGAAAATGGCCACTTTGGAAGGTGGACTTTATGGTATTATACTCCACTGAAGTCCCTTCTCCTTCCCAAATTCCCCCCTCCTCAGGCTCCACCTCCCAAATCTCCAGGTATTTCCCAACCCAGAGCTGACAGTCCTATGCCCAGTGGTTGCTGCCAGGCTTAGCCCCAATGAGTCTTCCATCACAGCCCTGGAAGGGGCCTTGATCCCTCCCTCCTATCTTTTCCTGACAGAAACTGAGAAATGAAAGCTGGCAGGATGGTTGTGGTTGCCTAGGAATGACCACTGAAGGTCTCCATTTCTTAAAGCTACATGCACTCCTTTTATCATTGGGGGAGTTAACCCTTCCAATATATTGATGCATTTTAAAAAGATGTCTGATTTTTAAAGTTTCACTAAGATTTCTCCAAACATATTAGCACAGATGCTCAAAACCTTGGAGCACATGCAATATATCCCAAAAGACAAGAGCCGTTTCTTACCAGATTTCATAAAAGAAGTAAGTAAGGGGCAGGGACTGTGACCCACAGATCCACATAACTTCTGGTCAATCGTTGCTAAGTACCCTTGGATTATTTTGGCATAATCAACTTTATTGCCAATAGAAAGAGGCATCTTTAAACACATGCCCAGGATGCATATTTCTCAGTGTTTATCTGTGTGATTGATAACTCACAAGGAAGTTTTGAAAGCAATTTGCCCTTGTGGAACAAGCTGATTAATTTGGACCGTAAGAATTTTCCGTGTCAAGAACTATTGAGAGTTGCAGACAATCTTTTACCAGGAAGATAATTAAAGGAAGATCTCACTTCCAAAAAGGGAAAGTGGTGTTGGTATTTTGACTAACAGAACAGGGTGATTTGCATGAGACAGATTTGGGGAAGACAGTTCAAAATTATATCACATTCCTTTGCCTGATGTTGACCTGTTCAGATACAAAAGGCATCTTCTAAGTAGGGTTGCCAGCTATGGGTTCGGAAATACCTGGAGATATCAGGGGTGAAGCCTAGAGATGGTGGGGTTTGGAGAGGAGAGGAACCTCAGCAGGGTATAATGCCAGAGTCAACCCTCCAAGGCAGTCATTTCCTCCATGGGAACTAGTCTTGGTCATCTGGAGATCAATGGTAATAGCAGGAGATCTCCAGATGCCACCTGGAGGTTGACAAGCCTATCTGTAAGAACAGTAACCATGCTGTGGTTAAGCATTGCTACATATGATCATCATAATGTTGACATGTCTCCTTTTCTCATGTTTTGCAATATTATAGCCCTGTCTTTGCAAAGGAGTTAGGGTGGCCTACATTGGTCTGTCCTGAAGAATGAAGTTACAGGGGAAGCAAGGGGGAAGTTGCAGAGGGTATAAAGAAGAGCACATCACTGCACTCCCTCTACTGGATCAGAGGTCTGTCAGACCCAGGAAAAGGAGCTTAGAGCCTGAAGAGGTGAAGTCAACAAAGAAAACCCACTCAGAAAAAAGAGAATATAAGACCATCAGGGCCTGAAGAATCCTGCCCGTTCCTGCTTTTGTTAACACATCCAGTCTGATGAAGAATTCTGGAGAACTTAACAATCTTCCACAAAGGATTGTGTTGTTTTGGGCAGTCTTTAAAAAAAGAGACTACAGGCGCATCGCACGTGCTAGATAAAATGGGGGTGGGGGAAGCGAGGCTGTTTCCTCTGGAGGAATTTGACCCACAGTTGCAAGATGACACCTCCCTTTGAAGCTGCGGGTGCAGCCCATCAGTGTGTGATCAGATGCCACTGTGGGTGAGTTGGGGTTTTTTGTGTGCTGTTTGTTTCCCATGCACTTAAACGAGGAATCAATGAACCACACTTCCTCACTGAGGGCTCCCTATGGAGTTTGCAATGATGTACATACTGTGAAAGATGGAGGGGGGAAACAATGGCACGGAGTCGGGATGGCCTGATCAGACCATCCTGACGGCATGAGAGCACGCTGGAGCGATCAGACAGGGGAAAGTCCATCTGTGGCCCATCGCAACTACCAGATTTCCCCCAGTGTCTTTTAACTCCACTTCTGTGGCAGAGCAGAATGGGTTGCCGACGGCTGCAGGACACTTCCCAGATGTTGTTGTCTGGTCACTCCCTTTAAATCCACCCAGCATTCGCGCCAATGTCGGGTCTAATTGTGCGTATGATCGCAGCCTACATTGCTTTTGTCACTGAGGTGGTACAACTTGATCTGGACTAGGGTTGCTAACTTCAGGTTGGAAAACTCTCTGGGAGATCTGGTGGTGGAGCCTGGGGAGGGACCTCAGCTGGGTATCATGCCACACAGTCTATCCTCCAAAGCAATCATTTTCTCCAAGGGAACGGATCTCAATCATCTAGAGACCAGTTGCAATGCCAAGAAATCTCCAGGTCCCGCTTGAAGGTTGGCAACCCTAAATCTGGACAATACCAAATCGGGGTGGGGGGGGCATGGTTGAATGTTCCTCCATTTCCTGAACATGGAAGACTCCTGGCAATTGGGGATAGCACCAGTGAGCCACAGCCCTTCCCCTACCTGGGGAGGGTGGAGTCTGGGAAGGGGAGAGAGCTCATTGGGGATGTGATTCCCGAGATAGAGTCCACACCCTGAAGTTGCTGCCGTCTCCAAGGGAAGTGAGCTCTGTAGTCTGGAGATCAACTGTGATTCTGGGAGAACTCCAGGCCCCACCTGGAGGGTGGCAACCTCAAGCGCAACCCGAAGGAGACTTGCACCATTCTAAGTCCACTGAAGTCAGTGGGCTCAGAAGGGTCCAGCAACTGCCATGGAGAAGGCCTTTTTCTTAGTATTCTTTCTGACAGGCTAATTTTTCTGTCATGTTGTCCATCCATCCCCACCACCATGACAAAAAAAGTTATTTAATAAAATTGAAATAATGCTGTTTGCTAAATAATAAAAACAAAAATAAGCACATTTGTAGCAGCATCACATGTAATGCCTTTTTATATTATTCTTTACAATCAGTATCCATGTCCTTGCATCTCACATTACCATTAAATTCTTTGTGTTTTGGGGTCTTCCTGCAGGTAGACAATGAAATTTGCTTTGAATGAGTGCTGATCTGTAGTAAAGTGGAAAGCTATAAGTGCCCAGTGTCATGGAAGGGGGTACAGAGTTCAATAGATGTAGGGGTTTTTTAAATTTAAAAATATTTATAGGGCATCATGGTTGATGTAGAGGTGTCTGGGTACACCAGCTCTTAATTCAGTGTGCATCCTCTAAGGAACAGCTGGCATTAGAGGCTCTCAATATTCCCCACCCACCCCCTGCCTTCCTTGCCTGTCACATGCAGCCTTCTGCTGATTCCTGTGTATAACACCACCAGCCAAGAAGAAGGTGCATGCCTCATTCTGCTCACACTCCCCTCCTTTTCAGCTGTCATCACCACCTGCAGCTGCTGTCCCAGTTCATTAAACCCACTGCAGCTGGTCTGTCATCAGCTGCCCACTGAAACCCTCTTCAAAGTAATAGAAAATACAAGCTGCTTGGCCAGGAGCCTATCAGCTGCACTCAAAAGAGTGGATGGGGAGGGGCCAGCTCTGATTGGATCATTAGGATGAAGGGAGGCACAGCCGCTGAGCCAAGTAATAGCAGAAGCTGCTGGAGATATAACTTGACCTTTCCAGAAAGGCACCAGGTGCATATGGAAGGGGGATCTCCAGAGACCTGTTTCTAAGGGTACCTTTGTGCCTGGTTGATACTTTAAGACACATGACCTTTGCAAGATGCTCTAAAGCTCGTTTCACCTCCTTCATCTCCTCTGGTACATACATTCCAGATCATGCAGGCACAAGGATTCTAGGCAGAGCATGATTTATGGGAGAAGGGGAAAGCAACCGTTACTTCCTGGTAAGGGCTAAAACTTAGACAGATCTTGGTGTTGGAGGCAAGAGGTCCCAGCTTGGTTTTAAACAATCCACTGAATCCCTGTAGAAGTATGGAGATCTGATGAAAGTAGCTCCAGGAAGCAGCAACTGAGTCCTGGTAGAGTGTCATCCATGCAGATAGTACAAATGTTTATACATGATTTTGAATGTATAACATATGTGTTTAGACAGTGCTAAGCCCACATTAATGTAATGCTGACGTTTGTTCCTTGATCTTGTTTCTCAATATGACTGTAGTTTCTGTAAAAATTCCATAAAAATAAAATAAAATCCATGCAGATAGAATATTTCCCTGTAGATGAGAACTCACATGACAGGACAGACAGGATCAGAACCATTAAAAAATTAGCCTGAAAGGAGCCTGTGGGACAGTCTGCATGAAAAGAGACCTCAGAGAGGCCTGGCAGACTCCAGCTGAGATAATCTAGGCTCAGCTATTTACCTACCCTCCCTCCCACTTCAGAAGTCCCACCCATAGAGTTTCTGGCCCTAAGAGTGATGCCATGGCCCAGACCTGGATAGCCCAGGCAAGCCCAATCTCATTAGATCCCGAAAGCTAAGCAGGGCTGACCCTGGCAGGTATTTGGATGGAAGACCTCCAAAGAATACCAGGGCTGGGAGGCAGAGGCATGCTACCAAGCTACTTCTCTGAACATCCTCCATGCCCCAGTAGGAGTTGCCAGAGGTTTCCATGACTTCCAGGCACATGCACACACACACACACACACACACAAATGCAAAAATACCCCCCCCCCAAAAAAAGAGTGATGCCACGGATCACTGGAATTAATAGGTTCCATGAATGTTTGGAGGAACTGCATGCTCCACAACAACAACAGCTTCCTTTGTTAGAGTAGACCCAAAAGATAATTTAGATAATGTAGATAATTTAGAGATATTCTATGATATTTTGTGAGCTATGTCTAGATCTGGTACAAAGAAGCATCATACATTTCATTCACTGACCCATGTATCCTCAGCTGTGGCAATGACTAACATTATAAGCTGGTTCTGAGACAGCCAAATTGGTGAAAGACCTAAATTCACAAGAGATTAGTAGTACATGAAGCAACATAGCCAAATCCTGCATAAATGGTCTAAACGGAAGCTTCATATGAATGACAAAGACCTAAAGATCTATTACTGTCCTTCTCAACGATTTACTTCCTTGGCAGTCTTCATCTTTGATATGTGCATATATATGTAGTGATTAAGTGCACTTTCATTAATCAGCTAGCATTTTTAGATATAACACATGCCATTCTGTAGATTAATGTTCATATTCCTTTTAGCAAAATCGCAGCCACTGTTTGTGAAGTCAGGCCTGTTGAGACCAAATATTAAGCTTTCAAACTGCCAGGCTTATTACGTTTATGGAATATATTCCAAAGCTATTCTATTGTGCTTGAAATCTGTACTGACTGCTAGCCTTGATGACAAATCTGGGAGCACCTGGACAATTAATAGGCTACTCACAGCAAACAGAATGGAGGAGGAAAGGGTGTCCAGGGGGAAGACCAAGACTGAGCCTGCACAGATGGAGTGGAAGTAGAGAGGCCTCTGGGTAGCCTTCCCTCCAATATCAGGATGTTAACATACTCTGTGAAGTGCTGTCATGCCAAGCAGCCTGCATCTTGACAGCCCCGTCCTTCTAATAATAACCTCATTCCACATCTTAGCTTGGTCCTCTCCTAGGTTCCTGGTACATTACTGCTCTCAGTAGAAGCAGGAGCAGAGTCACAGACATGGGTCAGGGTGAGGATGGACACGGATGTCGTACAGGAAGACAAGGAGGGCTCTCTCTTGAGAGGGGCTGGCTGGCTGGCTGGGGGATCATGTGCTGGTCATGACAGAGGAACACTGAGTGCAAAGCTGCCCTGATGGGAAAACTGTGTCTTACGGAATATCTTCTTACACCCTGCTGAGGTGATATGTATAATTTATTATTCAGGTGTGTACTGCCAAAGAAACTGAGAAAATATTGAAGAAGTAAATTAGAGAAGTTCACCCAACTCACAGCAATAACATTAGCAGCACATAATGGCACATAAAATCAGTGATACAAAGATGCTAATCATAAACATTGTCCCTTACAAAAGTTCACACCAGCGGTGGTGTAATCAGGGCTAGCGTATATCTATTGAATTTCACCACCTGAGAATACGTTTTCTCATTCGGAACAGTACTTCATGGCTGCTGATGCTGCTCCCACCAACCTTTCCAACAGAAGTTAACAATCCTAATAGTGTAGCACTAATATTAATGCTACCACCAGAAAGTAGTTATGAGTAGGAGGCCTAAGAAAAACTTGACAGAGATCCAACAAACACACCATCTAGACAAAAAAGGGACCAGAGCTGCATAGGCATTCAGAGATTCTGGGCATATTGGAAATGAAAAACATATAACAGGTGGGCAAGCCAGATTCACACTGGCAAGTCAAAATATATTGTGCTTAGGGGGGTTCAGCAAAGCATTTTGATATAATAAAGAGGCATTTTATCTGAATCCAATATCATTATGTGAAACTGAAATGTCTATGAATGTAGTCCTTGCTGCCATCTCCAGATTTTATGCCCCCATCATCCTAGTCCTGTGATGCCATTCTTCCATGCCCAGTCTGTCCTGTGTTGCCCCAACACCTGTGCTGTACCCATTACATCCCCTGTTGGACCTCCTTGAAACCAATTTCTGTTGCCAGAAGCATCCAGACAGCAGTGGAGAAACCAAAGTGAACCCCCCAGCGTTCCCACAGGAAGGTGGTAAGGGCATGGGGGAGCTTGGTTTCAGCAAAGTCTTTGGATCCAGTAAGGTAGTGGTGTGGCTGGAATCAGGCATCAGTCCATCTAGAACACCTTCTGGGACTCCCTTCAGCACAAAGAACTCTTCTGTTCAAATTTCATACTCCGCCTGTCAGCCAGCCAGCTCTGAGGAACAGGGAACGCTTTATATAGGCAACAGGAGCAGGGGAAGTGTCTGTGCGGCTTGTAACCCAAAAGTGCAGGAAGGATCCCTGCTGTCCAAAGCCCTTGGCAGCAGTCATCCTCAACATAATTCAGGGTCCCTCAGCCCTGGTGGGGAGCAGGAGATGCGGTGCGCAGCAATCTCTGCGGTCCCTCTACCAGCCAGGATTTATTAGTATGAGAAACAGGAGTTGCAGATACATTTCACTCTCCTCACTGCCAGGCTGAGCTTCAGCCAAGGACACATTCCAGAGCTTCGGGGACAAGAGAACATGTGTGTGTCACAGAGGTGAGGTGAGCTGGAGAGCCAAGAGAAGTGTGAGGCCACCAGTGTGAGTGCGTGCGCGCAAGTAAAGAGGCTCTGTAAGAAGTGTCTAGCCAGTATCAGCTCTGCCACTGATTCGTGCCAGGAGAGACGTTATCCTTGCCCTCTGAAGGGCTCAGTGAGATGGCTCCCATTCTGCAATCCTCCCATATAATCCCCACAGAGCCTGTACCACCACTGTTTACACTTGATGCCTCCACACAACGCAATCAGTGTTCCCTCTAAGCTGAGTTAGTGTGAGTTAGCTCACAGTTTTTTAGCCTCCGGCTCGCACCTTTTATTCTTAACTCAGGAAGGATGGCTCCAGAGCAAACTAATTTAGGCAGCAGCCAAATTGCTCACTCACAACTTTAATGCCAGTAACTCACCAAGTAGAATTTCTGCTCACAAGACTCCACAGCTTAGAGGGAGCAATGAACGCAACCCCTGTCTATTGGCTGTTCCTCACTTATGCATAGTCACCCCTGCCCTGCCAAAAGGATCCCATCCAGTCCTGAGCTCACTTTCCCCCCTTGCAGTTGTCCCTGTTGCTCCCTGCAGGTCTGAGCAATCAGATGCAATCAACTGACCTCCAGAAATCTAAGCAGCAGGGAGTGCCTAATCAGGACCTGGAAGCATCCGAGCCAGCAGAGTGATAAGAGACTAGGCTGGCATCACAGGCTGTAGCCTGAAGCAGGGGCAAAACAGAGGCTGCTCCAGGGGTGACGGTGGGAGGAGCAGCCTCATAGTCCCTGGCCCTCTAAAAGTGAACAACTACAGTACACACTAGCAAGTGGGGTAGCAAGCAAGGCGACAACATTGCTAACAAGAGGAGAGGAAGCAGTTGTGGTACCTGCGCTGCAAGAGCTGGCTCAGTCTCAGCTGGGGGACTGTCAGCATTTCCAGTGGAGCTTCCGGCCCCCATTGACCTACAGCATGCACAGTTCCTCTTCCTGTCTCCCGTACCGCCCTGCTGAGTTGGTGGGCTGACCCCAGCCTGTCACTGAGACACACTGACAGGCACAGGTGCTCAGCTAGACCAGCTGGCTAAGTTGTCCTGTCAATCATTCATCCTCCAAGCTAGTTCACCATGAAGTGCCAGTTCCAAAGTTTAAGACACTACTTGGGGGAGAAGGAGAAGCATAAGAAGTACAGACACCCGTGGCATCTGGTTTAGATTGGAGCTTCCGCCCCACTCCTTGAAGTTGCAGTTCATTTACATGGTCGAGAAGGGAAGGAGGAATGAGAAACTGAAGTGCAAACTAAATCAAGGAACACATGAAGCTGCTCTATACCGAGTCACATTGGTCCATTCAAATCATTCTTGTTTTGGATTGCTAGCTATTGGGGGGATGGACGTGCAGATCTGTCCTCGCAGAGGAGGGAGAGCTTGTGCCTGAATAAAACTTGGTCTTAAAGGTGCCACTGGACTGTTTTGGCTCTGCAAGTTACCTGGCTGCTTCTTGCTCTGATGGAGGGCTGCTGGGAGCAGGGGGCGGGGCTTGTTCCTTTTTCCCCCCCCCTGCGCTCTTTACTGCCGGAGCTCTGCTCCTGTGCGCTCCTGCAGGAAGTGAACACTGACTACAGGTGACAGGGATTGAATCTAGCACCTTCGGCATGCAAATCAAATGCTCTGCCACTGAGCCAAAGTCCTTAATCAAAGGCTGGTGACAACTATACTGTTCTTGGAAGGGGAGCTTAGGATGAAGTCTGGGTGAGGAGGGCGAAAGCACTCAGAAGGGGTTCTGCAACTGACACCCATTTGATGTGGCCATTATCACTCATGAAATGTCCATATTAGATTATGGAAAGGCACCCTCCATGGTGCTGACTTCAAAAGGTGTTTGGAAAACATGGCTGTTCCAGAATGCAGCCCCAAGAATGTATGCAGTGCAGAACTCCTATTTCACTGGCTCCGTGTTTGTTTCCAGGGCCATTCAAAGTGCTGGTACCAGCCTTCAAAGCCCAAAGTAGCCTGGAGCCAGGATGCCAAGAACCTTATAAATCTCATAGACCATGATCAGAGCCCATCACAGGACTCTGCTCCATATCTTCCCACCACCTGATGTGCAGTGAGTAAGTATACGAAGGGCCTTTTCAGTGTTCGCATGAAGGTTATGACACTCACTCCCTAGGCAAGCTCGCCCAGCTCCCTCAGACCACAAAGTGGCAAATTAAGCCTGCAGATTTTGCAGGCCATTTGAGAGAGCCAACAATGACTTGGTATCTTTAGGTCCTTATTTGCTTCATTGCTGTTAATGATCTTTGTATAATGTTTGCTTATGCTTTTTTTGTTTGTTTTATGTTTTTACACTGACCTTAAATTCCCTTACAGAATGGGAAGTGAAATATAAACGGAACAAACAAAACCAATATTTGTCTCGCACCTCTGGCAGTTACTGGAAGAGGAATGGGCTGATTGCAACAACCAGAAGAGACCATAGAAATTAGTGTTGCCCATGCTAGGTTGGGAAATACCAGGAGGAGGAAATCTTTATACCCCACCTGTCACCACCTGAAGGAGTCTTGGATTGTCTTATCTTTCTCCCCCCACAATAGGCACCCTGTGAGGTAGGTGGGGCTGAGAGAGCTCTGAGAGAGCTGTGACCGACCCAAGGTCACCCAACTGGCTTCATGTGGAGGAGGAGTGGGGAATCAAACCCAGCTCTGCAGATTAGAGTCCACTGCTCTTAACCACTACACCAAGCTGGGATAGTGCCCGGGAAGGGTAGGGTTTGGGGAGGGAAAGGACCTCCACAGGGTATAATGCTGTAGAGCCCATCCTTCAAAGTAGGCGTTTTTCCCAGGGGAACTGATCCCTGTAGTCTGGGAATCAATTGTCATTCTGGGGGATATCCAGACCCTACCTGAAGGTTGGCAACCCTATCAGAGACAGCACAATTGGATTTTTGCAGGAATCTAATCGTTTTGATGCTTCTCTGAAAAGACACCATAAATATGGGGCTCAGATACAAGAATGATGTATCAGCCTTCCAAAGTCAAGAGATGCTGTGAGTTTTAGGAAGAAGCACCTACGGGATGCAATGTAGAAAGTAAAGGGCAGAAAGGCTGAGATGTGGTATAGGAAAGGGTGTGTCCCCTGTGTGTGAGTAACAGCCAGAGGCAAGCAGCAGGATCCAGCTGGGCTAGTGTTTCTTCCTTCCCAAAGGTCACAGCCACTAATCCCCCCCTCCCTGCTGCTGCCATGCCAAGAGATGAGAGGGCACAGTAATGAGGGAGTCCTGACAGACAGGGGAAAGAGGCCAGCTGGCTGTGAGCCACCCCACACAGGCCTTTCACAATCCCCTAATCAAAAAGGTGGCCTCTGTGAGGGTTTTTAGATCACTTTTGCCAGTTTCTGTGCTGCTGCCTGGGGATCTGGGGAAGTGGGAAGTCCGGGTGTGGTGGAGCGTAGGGGCAGGAAACCAGCCTTCATATGGCTAGGGCTGAAATTCAAGGCATCCTGAGATCAGAAAGGAAGCAAAATCCCAGGAAGTAGAACCGGAGAGGCTCCTCAGGCCCCAAATCAAGTGATAATCCTGTGTGCCTCTTCAGAAGAGCCAAAAAATGTCCCATGAGAAAAGCTAGGTTTGAGTCCAGTCACACCATGGAAACCACCAAGATTTTTTTTGTTTCTAAGGTGCGCTGGGACTTGAATCAGCTGTTCTACTGCAGGCCAAAATGGCTACCCTCTGAAGAGAAAATGAATTCAGGTATGCCTCTTATCCCACTCTCCCTCATTCCAGAACCTTCACAAACCTCGTGACTGGGGCTGTGTTCCCACTTTGACCTAAGAGACTGCAACCACAACAAAAGCAGATTTGGGTCTTCACAAGGGGATCTCAGCCCATGAACATCAAGATGTTGTATGAGGGGAGGGGGCTGTTTTGGAATTAGACCTCAGCAGGGGACACTCTCTTCCTCTTGGAGTCAGGGACACCCCATACTCCTAGTGTGACACTAGAGGGCTCTATACTACTTCCTTGGAAAAAACAGAAGAGGTGTAATGGAAGGATTTAATCTTAGAGCTCCATATTCTAGTGTGCAACTTTGAGCCATCATTCCCTCCTCCAATTATCACCAACTATCCTGTTTCCCCAGGGCACCCCCTTCGTAAGTGGAGAACAAGTTATAACCCTAGGGACACTGAATTGGTACTTTACTCAAGAAGAACCATAGTCATAATTCCATGGGGATGCCTCATTTTGTCATCCAGACCTCATAACTAGGGCTTGTTTCACAGATTCCCTCAGGAAAAGGCAGGTGGGAAGTAGCTTTCTTTCTGGCAGAGATAGGTACTCTTCGTCCGAGTATCTGAATAAGAACATAAGAACATAAGAGACGCCAATGTTGGATCAGGCCAAAGGCCCATCCAGTCCAACACTCTGTGTCTCACAGTGGCCAGAAATACCAGTGCAATCAGGAGGTCCACCAGTGGGGCCAGGACATTAGAAGCCCTCCCACTGTTGACCCCCCCCAAAGCACCAAGAAGACAGGGCATCACTTGCCCCAGAGCCCCTATCTATACCTTGTGGCTAATAGCCACTGATGGACCTCTACTCCATATCTATATATCTAATAGCCAGGTTGCCCCCGTGAGTGTGGATCGCTAAATCCGTGCTCCGGGGGCACTTGGGGGGGAGGGGGAGGTTTGTGCACACGTGGGGCGGTCCCCACGTGTGCACAAAAATCCAAAAAGTTGAAAAAAAATTCGGGGGGATGTTTAAATCCCCCCGAAAGTGAAAGAGCGTCCTCTGTGCATGCGCAGGGAACGCTCTGTAGCTGGCCTCGCCGCCGCCTCGGACCTGGGCGGGCGGGGAGGACCGGCCTCGCCGCCGCCGCGGAGCCG
>NW_015169174.1:418146-517507 GCF_001447785.1 Gekko japonicus
CACAGAGGGGGCACTTGGGGGGGAGGGAGAGTTTTGTGCACACATGGGGCGGTCCCCAGGTGTGCACAAAAATCTAAAAAGTTTTTAAAAAATCGGGGGGATACTTAAACCCCCCCAAAAGTGACAGAGCGTCCCCTGCGCATGCACAGGGAATGCTCTGTAGCCGGCCTTGCCGCCGCGGAACCGGGCAGGGAGGAGGATCAGCCTTGCCGCCGCTGCCTCGGAGCCGGGCGGGGGGGAAGACCGGCCTTGCCGCCGCCGCCTTGAAGCTGGGTGGGGGGGAGGACCGGCCTCGGCGCCGCCGCCTCGGAGCCGGGCGGGGGGAGGAGGACTGGCCTCGCCGCCGCCGCCGCCGCCTCGGGGAGATCGAGCGGGGGTGATGGATGAGACGGAGCTCTTCTCTCACCCCCCGCGAGTATCGCAGGTCCCCCTCTTGTGCTTATCTAATTCCCTTTTGAAGCCGTCCATGCTTGTAGCCGGCACCACTTCCTGTGGCAGTGAATTCCATGTGTTAATCACTCTTTGGGTGAAAAAGTACTTCCTTTTATCCGTTCTAACCCAACCGCTCAGCGGTTTCATGGAGTGCCCACGAGTTCTTGTATTGTGAGAAAGGGAGAAAAGTACCTTTCTCTTCCTGCTCAATCCTATGCATAATCTTATAAACCTCGATCATGTCACCCCTCAGTCGTCTTTTCTCCAAGCTAAAGAGCCCTAAGCGCCTTAACCGTTCCTCCTAGGGAAAGTGTTCCAACCCTTTTATCATTCGAGTTGCCCTTTTCTGCACTTTTTCCAAAGCTATAATATCCTTTTTAAGGTGTGGTGACCAGAACTGCACACAGTACTCCAAATGAGGTCGCACCATTGATTTATATAGGGGCATTATGATATTGGCTGATCTGCTTTCAATACCCTTCCTAATAATCCCCGGCATAGCATTGGCCTTCTTGGGACTTGATCCTCTCAAGCAAACATTAGGCTGGAGAAAAAAGGGGTGCGTGTGTGTGTGTGGATGCAGGAGGAAAAGACAGAACAGGGAGAGCAAAGTGCAGTGGAGGCCATCCCTTCATACCCAACCACCGCTGCGGCACTAGGGGACAGCAGTCTGGCAGGAAGCTGTTCCTCAGAGAAGCAGCCAAATTTGGCCATGATGTTCACAGCCAGTTACACTAATTGGTCTTTTGGCTGGCTGAGCCGCAGGCACATGTAATGCGCTTGCTTTCGTTCTCTGAGGAGACAGTAATTGCAGCGACCCTGGGCCTGGCTGAGTTTTGATGGACAGGAAACAGATCAGCTCTAACGAGGCTGGGGAGGAGTACCTCAGGCGGAGCACCCGATGAAGGAGAGAGAGGGTACTCGAATACTCATTTAATACTAGGGACAGTGCTCTTAACATAGTAGTGGGAGGGAGGACGGCAAGTAGGGCAGAAATACAACAGGTGGCTCACCTGTTGAATTTCTGCCTGTTATAGGAACAGGCACAGGGAAATAAATAGAAATAGAATGATAGCAGCCCTAGTAGAAATGAAAGGCCTATCAAAATCCAGTATCTAGCCCCTTTCAAGGGAATCCCTGATTTCCCCCCAAAACAAAACAGGTTCAGCATGTTAGGGCAAAAAAGAACTTCAAGATACCCTGCAGTCCACATGCTCCACATCTCAACAGGAACAATCTGACCCAATCCTACCCTTCAAGGTATTTGTATTAAAAAATTTAGATGCCCAGTGATGGGATCTCCTACTTGTCCTAATAACTAGAAACTCGTTTAGAACTAAATCTTTTCACCTCCTACAAAAACTCATCCCCTCATCCCCCTTAGTCCCAGGCTCAGTGCCCTTAGAATTATCGTCCAGCTCAAAGTAGTCTCTGATTTATTTGCAAACAGTTATCATGCTATTAATCTTCCCTCCGCTTTTTCTTTAACTATCTGGCCTGGGTTTTTTACCTTACCTCATAGGTCTTACATTCCAATCCAGTCATCTTCCTCACTTACTCTCCTCTGAACTTTCTCCAAATTGTCAGTGCCCTTATTAATGGGAGGAGACCCAAACTGGTCACAGTGCCCTAGCTTCAAGTCTGAGGGGCACCAGGCGGGGCTGAACAATCAAATTGTGCTTTAATGCACTTCTGCTAAGCAGCCAAAAATATATATTTGCCTCTTTGTAGCCATATTTCTGTATGTATGTAGAGGGTGATAAAACTGGAATCCATGTCCAGGAATGTAACTCAAGCATTAGCCAGTCTCCATCCAGCGTCAGAATTTTACATGGAGGAACCCTTCTAAGGAGTTTGGTCAGAATTTAGAGTTGCGAAAAAAGTGGGGGGGACTGTGACAATTTAGCGCTTAATGATATATTCATAAATCATAATATACAGTGACAAAAATTAACAATATATATAGTGAATGTAGACGGTGGTCTCCGGAATGGTGTGCCGTTTCGACAACGATCTTCTTCTGAACAAGGATGTGAACATAAACTGTCTTTTAACAATTCATTTCTCTTGGTGACGTACTGAAAATATCACTGCTGATTCACTTCATCATAAAGCTATGCTTACAGCTAGGTTCTTCAGTGGGCTATAGTTGCTGAATGCCTGACTTTTCAGAATCACCTTGTACAGGAAGCCATCAGTGTCAGAACTAGCCATCAGTTTTAATAATATGTCTCCTACTACCAGACACATTAAAATGGAATCTGCTGGAAATGTAGTCTAACAGTGTTAGATCTGAAGCTAGATCCAAACCTCATATCAGAACTGAATGCAGAGGTCTTTCACATGGAGGTTTTGCCACAGTTTGGGTGCCCAACTATAGTGGGTTTTCTCCAGACCTCATGTTATTGTTATGCATTTGTTGTTTTCTTGGTTTCATCATTACTCCTCTGTGCTTTCTTACAAGGATCAAAGCTGGTTTGAAAGAAAACACAGAGAAATGACAAGGAAACCACAGAAAGACAACAAATGGGCAATGATGTTGTGAGGAAGCTCAGAAAAAAGCCTCCACAGTTTAAGCAAAGAAACCATTAAAGGCATGGAGAGCCAGCATGGTGTGGTGGTTAAGAGCAGCAGACTCTAATCTGGAGAACCAGGTCTGATTTCCCACTCCTTCACATGAAGCCAGCTGGGTGTATCCTCCAGCCACCAGGTGAGCCTCCTGTTACCATACCTATCCAAGACCACCACCACCACCTGTTTTAGGAGAGGTAGCAATAGCATGACAACATTCAGCTGACAGCATGGTTGATCAGGTCTCCATGTAGTTAATGCCATTGTTTGGCAAATGGCCATGTAATCCCACCTCAGAAAAAGCATAGTTGCGGTTATCTTTGTGAAGCTTTTGATGCCGTTGAAAAATAGAAATGCTGGGTGTCCCCCTAGCTAGTTGATTAATCCTTGGCAAGGTGATCTAGCAGTAGGTAGGACTCCCCCCCCCCCGCAACACAAACACACTGTCGATAGGCAGTATTACCTCAATTCTCCCTTTCCAAGCAGTACCCCAAGGCCCCTCTCCTCATTTCCAGGCAGGCGTCATCCTGTCTCGCAATAACATCTCTCAGCAAAAAAGCAAACACAAAGACCCCACAGGGAAATCAATTTGCCCCTCCCAGCCAGTGTTCGGGTCTTGCTAGCTATCCCTTCCCGCAGCAAGGATTAACCCCTGCTCTTCCTCTAGCCAGTCACTGAAGAAGAGTGGTAACTTTCTTCCTTCTAGCACAGGATTAACTCTTTCCTCCTTGGCCTAAATGTGCTTGAGGGTGATGGTGAACAGCATCCTATGACCCATGAGGGTCAGCAAACCTTTCTCATCATTTCCTTTGGGAAGAACCATTTTGGGACCATGCAGGCTGGATATAGAATGTCTAGAGGTGGTACCTGCAGGATAACTGGGTGAGGGTTGTAAGGTAAACCATGAAAAAAGCAGAAGCATAGGCTGTGCTATACCTCCTGCACAAAAAGGGGAAGTCCCCTTGTTCCCATGCTTGGGCTGCACTGATGCTAAATAGGGTTATGAAGTCTTAGGGTCTGACCTGGGTTCCATTCTCCTTCTTGGGGTCTCCCACGAGGAGTAAAAACTGCAGATGAGGAGCCAGAAATGAGGGCCAGGCTATTTTCTGTTTAGCTGGATGAGAGCTTTTGCGGTTGTTAATTCTACTCCTAACCTTCAAGTTCCAGGCCTGGGCATGGCCAGACTCTCCCTTGCCACCTCTGCCAGGTGTTTCAAGGCTCCCTCTCGCCGTCTACTAGCAGCAGCCCTCATGCCCCAGGCTCCTCCCCCTGGCGACTCTCACACTAAATGAATGTAGGGTGCTCTTCCTCCAAACAGGTCATTCTCAGGGCTTTGTCTACATCCAGTTCTCTCAGCCTCTGTCTCTCTTCTCTGTTGGCATACAACACCCCCCCCAACACACATACACACACTTATCTGCCTGATGTGCATTGTGGGTGTGAGTGCCCCAGTCCCAGCAGCACTCGTGCTTCCTCCTCCAAGTTCTTTGCATGCACGTGTGCCTGCTCAGTATTATTAAAAAATGGCAGCTGGGGCCAAGCATTCAGTGCTGTAGTTGTGTGAGACAAAGGTCCGAGCCCAAGACAAAACATGGCCCGGTCACAATTCATTGCAGTACTGCCAAAAGTGGTGGAAACGTTTGTCTCCAAAGGAGCTGAGAAGCAGCCCTCTTTCCCCTTGGTTTTCACAGTGAGCTGTAGGAATAGTTAAAGGGCTCTTTGAGGGCTATGTGCGCATTCATCACTATACAGCAGTTTCCTGAAATCAGTGTGTGTTAGGGGGGGATCAAGGGCCTTTAAGGTGCACGCGTATGAAATGTGTTAACATGAGCTTGTGTGTGTGCCGAGCACAAAGCCAAGCCATATTCCCTGGCAGGACGGCCTGTTCCTGGATCTCTCCATTCGTCCCCACCCTTGGCCCAGGTTTACCAGGGCTTTTCTCTCTCTCTCCCACCAAAGAAGCATCTGGGAACGGTTACCTCTTGGCAGAGACCAAGAAGGACGAAGGGAAGGGGATGAGTAGCCTGTAGGAGGTGCTGTTGCACACATAGAGCTTTCGGTGTACACAAAAAGAACCGCACAGCACCTCACACACAAATTCTTGCCTAGGAATTCCCAGTGCCGTTAGTCATTCACAAAGAGGCAGGGTAGAATGAAAGGGGTAGAATAATAGGGATCACTATTCATCAGTTTGGTGGGTTCGCAGGCTTCCCGCCAGGCAGATTTCTTTTCAAGACAAAAGAAGGGGGGGGGGGAGCCCTGTAAAACCAAAACCTTTCCCTCTTTGTTATAAGAATCATCAGTCTTCCAAAAATCGTCTGAAAATGCGGATTCATGTGCACATCTTTCCACCTTCACACCATTACAGATTCCCACATGCAGAGTCTCACCTTGTGACACTTCTCCATGGCCTGCCATTCTCCCTTTCCTCCCCCCCCCCCCCCCACAAAAAAAACAACTGAGCAGATTCCTCAGTACATTCATCACAAGCCAGTGATTTTCTGTCAGGACCAGAGGCTGCTGGGCTTATCTAGTTCCTACCTGTGATAACTGGGGGGCCTAAAGCCACCTCCCCTCACCCTAGTGGGCTTGATAACGCCATGCCTTTATCTTATCTGAACTCCAGTGGCAGCCACAGATTAATGAGACGGGGGGGGGGGTTCCCCCCTCCGGTACTGCTGGCAATGACAAGGCTGGGTCTACTCAGAGTATATGTCCACACAAAAGTTAAGCATGGAATGAAAGATGTGCATGGAGGAATGGTACATGATAGCATGCAGGTGATGGAACATGCAGATATTCAGCAACAGTGACATTTGCTAAGTGGCTTCATGAATAAATCCACTTCATTGATTCTTCAAAAAGAACGCCACAAATATTGTTCAGTGATAAAGGAGAGTTGTATAAGCCTTCGAGTGTTATCTGGAATATTGAGTGGTGTAGTATCTGCATACCCAGGAAGGGCTGGGTCCAGAAACACCTGCTTTCTTTGTTCATAATTCCTGATCCAGTGGGGAGGACCTGAATGTTGTGTCAAAGCTGCTTTCTTTTAAAGTGAGAATTTCTGCCTGGTCTCCAGTAACTGAAAGACACTCTTTCTTGCTCTTCCATGAGATTAGTGGCTGTTCTGCAGAGCTCCCAATCACTTAGACAATAAAAGGTGATAATCCTGGGGATTAATTTAAAATAGTGTGTTGGATGCCACCAAATTGTCTATTTTTAACAATTATAAAAAATGAAAGGTGTTTAGTTTAGTTTTATTATTATGGTCTTAAGACCAGCATACAGTATAATAAATGAAAGGTATACTTCCATTCCGTACACAGAAGAGAGTCTGTTTCAAATTTGTATATTTCAGTGATGAGACAGTACTGCAGTTCTGTGAATGGATTTGCTGGATTCTGTTTTATCACTAGCTGTGCTTTGTTTTCCATGGTAATTCTATGTTGCCGTGTTTGCTGCTTAACTCCTCTCACGAAAGCTATGGAGATTGAACATTATTGTTATGATATCGATTGAGGAAGCGTAAATAACCTAAAGGGAACAATATCAACACTTTCATTAGGCCCAACTAAAAAGTCACAGCAAGGTGAGAAGCTTTCAGGTTCATCCCACCAGAACGAAGCTTTGCTGAATTTTTCAAGTCCCCTGAGTCAGTTTCAGGACCGAGCAGTGCCTTGAAACTCATAATGTGAGCATGGATGCAGTTCTCTTCCCATAGCTGGTGCGCCACCGCCTTTCCCAGTTATCCAGCACCCCCTCCCCACAGGGCAAAGATCGGAGCAAGAAGCAATGACTAATTAGTCCTCAAGAGTTGCCGTTACCACCACCCACCACCCCATTTCCCAGCAGCCAGTCATCACAAGGGCTGGGTCACTGATAGCTGGAGAAAAATCACTTTCTAATGGATCTGAGGAGGGGTGCCCCATTCAGCCAAGCCTGTTTCCAAGGAGGCAAAGGCATGTAGGTTTTTCTGTAGCCTCCAAGAGCATTGGGCCTGGTCAGTGACAGTCTCTTCTCCCTCATGAGTGCATCTGTGTCTTCCCAGTGGAGGAGCATTTTGGTTTCTCTTAACTCTCCATTCCAGTGATTGGGTGATGCTATATTTAAACACAGCAGCTTCAAAGAACAATTGTATTAGAAGGAGGTCTCAGAACTGAAATCCATTAAGAAATTTGGTTGCAGATGTATTCATCTGTAGCAGCAACAATAGGAATGGGTTGTGGTTGGTGAATTGCTTACTGTAGCATGAGATTTTGAAGGCAGAGATGTTTCTGTATGTGCATTAAGTGACTAGCCAGAGTCCAATGCAAACCCCTAAATTTCAGTAGACTTATTTAAGCATACTAAACCTCCTTGGCTTTAATTGTGGCCACCATTTTTCAGGGTTTGAAAAGAGGTTGGGGATCATTCTTGCCATATAAAATGTAAGCGCTGTCCCTTTCGACTGTGTACTATAGGAATTAATGTTTAGTGTTCCTGTAATTGACATGTGTTTTATGATGGCTGCTTTCTTTTCCTGGCCCCTGTTCCTGTGCATTTAAACACCAGATTGATAGACAGGTGCCAGTGCTTATCTCTGTTCTGTAAATCTTCAGCTGCTGATTAACTGGAAGATGAAACAGAAACTTCACTAGGTCCAGAACACCAGTCATTGCAGTCATTGTCTTGGGCATATTAGACCAGTTCTATGAGATCTCCAGTAGTAAAATTGCCCCAGTGACCCATCAACAGTTCTAGTCCACCAGTTACATTTATGTCTGCATGTAAGATCCCACACACTGATTTAAATAGATTCACTGGTTGTAAGCATATGGAAGAAATTTTAAAAGGACATGTTTGGAGCCAGAAATGCCCTAGGGCAGATGCACTGCAGTCATGGTATCCTCAAAATCCTTAGCTGTACATGTTAAGGAGGCTTCTCTGTGGATGTGGAAGTCACTAAAGATCATAAGTCGAATGGCCCTCATCACTGTCCCTGAGACCACCTCTGTCTGCTTAGTCAGGAAGTATGTTGGGCAGTGGGGCAGTCAGGACAACAGCAGAATCCTTGATCTCTCCTGAGTACCCTACAGCAAGTATAAACTGTTTGCATAAAATGTACCTTGGATGGGGCACATTGTCCTCAACATGCACTGTTCACACTTGGACAGTTTCCAGTAAACCAATACTCAGTTTCATACCACCAGTTTGAAATCACCGATAGGATGGATATTGTCAGATTCTGAGGCCTTCGCTCTGTTCCAATTCTCACTCTTCTTGCCATGTTGTGACCCCAACCCCCACTGATTATTAAGTTCCAAGCATCTTCATTGGTATCCATCATGGCCCTTTCAATTTCCTGTTCCCAATTCTCAGGCTCTGCTTGCCAGCTAAAATCATCTCCTCTTGCCCAAGGGGTCCATCTGACTGCTCAATAGCCCCCAGGCTGAAGAGGCTGCTTCCTTCGCCTATAAAGCAAACCTGAAATCTTAATCAGTTCTACCCTGATCTTTCCAGACTGAGCACCAGAATCCTCCTGGTGCCATTCCCTCCACGGCCTGCATATTGGGCTCCAGCCTTTTCTAGACCCTTAGGTCTAGGCTGGGGCAGATTATCTCAAGCAGAATCTCAGTGCTCCCAGCCAACTTTACCAACTTTGCTCCAAAAACCCAATGGAGCTTTAAAAAGATCCAGATATTAACCAGCTGCTCTCATCTTTCTGCACTGAGCAATTTTTATATCTACTTCAAGGTCCCCTCATCAGGAAACCAGAATGCAATCGTGCTATGAGCTGAAACATTCACCCAAGGAGCTCAGATTGTAACAACTTTGCCTCTGCAAGCTCGAAGCTCTCTTTCTGACATTTGTCCAACTCAAGCAATATTTGCGAAAAGAACTGTTGCCTCCCCACCATTCATTTGTAATCTGTGCGTCATAAATCAAGAATCCATACACAATTGTTTCAATATTTAACTAGCGAGTTAGACATTCACTGCACATCACAGAGCCCACTGAATGCAGTTGACAGGTTTTGCAAATGTGTTTCACCCCGGCCACAGACATTTTGACACCTGAAGCCTCCCTGCCCCCAAATTAAAATCAAGTACATATGCTGCACTGGAATGGAGCTCATAGTAATGGCACCTCAGAGATGGAGCCTGTGCCGTTTCCTTGCCTTCTTTACTGAAATCTGCAGTCCAGATCTGTGATCCAAAGCTATCCATGGCATGTCTGCATGGATGTACCTGCTGCATGCATATGTGCCTGTTTGTGCGTACATGCACTTATATGCGTGTGCATGCAAGGGATGGAGGAAAGCTAGTAAGAGTAAGACGGTATTGGGGCAAATAAGCAGAAAGCAGAAAGAAAAAACAGAAAGGGAGGAGGGGAAGGAGGAATGAGAAGGCTGGAGGAACGGCCCAGAGTGGGAGGTGGGGACAACCTCATGGCTGGCTCCCAAGTCAGCCATGGGAGGGGGGAGTGTGCCTGGTGAAGATTGGCTGCTGTCTCTCCCTGAGGGGCTGCTCTAGAAGGGGTGGTGCTAAACAGCCCAGAGCAGAGACTTTGGCTTAATCTAGCTGCAGCTTTCTTCATCCCTCCAATAGGGACAGTTATTAATGCATAGCCTAGGGGAGAACAGATCTGCTTTCATAGGAACAGACAGACTGGTTCTGAGAGGCAGGTGTTGGCTACTTGGCTTGGATAGGGTCCAGGCATTGCCCATGCGACTGGGCTCCCATCGGCATCCAGTGGCAACCTAGTCTCACGTGCCTTCTGGTGAAGAATTAAGGGGAGTGTCTGTGAGCCATGATGTCACTCTGCCAGTGGAATGCCCTGGGCACAGTGCTGCTAATTCTGATGCTGGACTGGGCACTGACCACAAGTCAGGAGTATGACTACTACAGCTGGCAGTCGGACAACTTCCAGCATGGACGCTTCTATACCAAGCAGCCACAGTGTGTGGACATCCCAGCTGACCTGCAGCTCTGCCACAATGTGGGCTACAAGCGCATGCGCCTACCTAACCTGCTAGATCATGAGTCTATGCCTGAGGTCAAGCAGCAAGCCAGCAGCTGGGTGCCCTTGCTGGCCAAGCGGTGCCATTCAGACACACAAGTGTTCCTGTGTTCTCTCTTTGCACCTGTCTGCCTGGACCGGCCCATCTATCCATGCCGCTCTCTTTGTGAAGTAGTGCGTGACTCGTGTGCACCTGTTATGGAATCCTATGGCTTCCCCTGGCCTGACATGCTCAGCTGCAACAAATTCCCCTTTGACAACGACCTGTGCATCACTGTACAGTTTGGAAACAGCCAGGCTACTCAACCACCAGGTAACTGCATGGGAAGGGAGGGGGAAAGCCTGAGTTAAAGACTGTCCCCTAGGTAATACCATTCCTATAGCCGTCGGTAACCTACACTTATCCTTCCCACTACACTTTGGTTCCTACAGCCAGAATCTTGCACATCTTTCAGACTAGGCTGTCTTTCCCCCTCTTGGCTTTACTGGCATTGAAAAATGCAGAAATGCTTTCCAGGCTATCCAGGACATAGTTCAGACTTTTTAATAGCATGAAGGATGGTGTGAGGATAGGCGAAACAAGATGGGGGAGGAGGTCAGGCCTGGAGGTTTAATTCCATGTTTGCTGCTTATCTGAGCCCATTCCTGATATGGAAGCAGCAAGTAGCTTCCCATCGCTGCTGAGATAGCACTAGGCCATTTGTATTGAGATTTACAGCGAGGCATTGTATTCAAGACCTCAAGAAGTTCCATTGTCCAAGCCTCATCATAGTTTCCCACATTTCATTGTAATGGAATTGTACATTACAACTATCTGTCCAGCCTGATAGTGTGATTTATTCTTTCTGGAGACTTGTAAGCTGCTGCACTATTTTAGGAGCAAGCTGTTTGAAAAATTCCCTTTTCCTGTCTCCATAAAGAGGTCCATCCCTTAGGCTTTACATAGCACTGGCGACCTGTATCAATAGAACTGTTGCTCTGAGAATTTCTCCAGTACCTGCTCCTCTGCAAGCATCGTCTTCTCCCCCACCACCGCCAAGGTCCCAGTGCAAGCTCAATGAATCAGGCATCCAGCCCTCAGGACCTCTGAGGCAGGTTCTAGCCTCCAAACAGAAACCCCGACTAAAAAATCAGTTTGGGGAGTTGGAGACAGGCTACTGAATTTTAAAAAATAAGTGCAGGCAGCCTGTATTAAACAGACTCTTATCGTTTATGTCGCAGTTCTTTAAAGTCATTAACAGCATTTTGGCATATCAACCAGTAGGAGGCAGTGTTCAACCTACCAGAGTAGTAAAGGACATTCAAAGAGATGCCAGGCACACTGGGGAAGTTTGAAACAGAAGCCAGAACTCCTGAACTTCAGTACGTCTTCTATAGTGATAATGAATCAGTACACTCAGTGAATTGGGGTCTGTCATTACTTCTCATTATAGTCTCTGGGGATCTTGTTAGGGGCATAGTGGGAGAAATCCCTCCAATTTTCTTAAGCTGGGCACCATTTTCCATGCAAGCTTCTCTTAAATTGAACCCCTTAATAATGTCAGCTGAGATGATTTATTAATTTGCTTCCCAAACAGTAGGAAATTTGGGACAGCCTTTGCAGGATCCATTTTCTTAGAACAATGAGCACCTGAGATTTGTATGTGTAAATCTGCTCATTTAGGAAATTACTGGCAGCACAGATACCACCAGTAAACGTAGGCCTTGGAACTGAGAGTCTAGCAAGCTTTAAAGTCACTATCAATTTTCACCCAGCCTCCATTTTCAGTGTCACACAATCAGTTCATAAATTGCCCTCAGTATGATTTCTAGGAAAGCCCCAGCACCTCAGGCCTCAAAGTACAGAACAGGTTTGGTGGAGGAGGGGACATCTGTCAAAGGAATATGAGGTACCGAAGAGGCAGAAGAGCTTGAGGCAGGTGGATTATTCCCCATCAACTGAAAACTTGGTGGGTCCTTGCAGAGGACCCTCACTAATTCACTCTGCATGATGACTGCAATCCCTTTGATGTATTGTCCTTGGGAACAGCTGACATTTATTCTAATTGCATTTCTTTGACCTTATGTTTAAGAGGGGGTCTTCACTATTGCCAAGGTTGGATCAGTGACCCAACCCATTTCCCCTCCAGTAACCAGCTGCATGCACATAACCCCAAGGATAGGGTTTCTACGTGCTCACTGGTGGAGTAGACGGCTTGGGGGGGGGGGGGTAGGTGTTATAAGGTAAGGTGCCAACAAGGGCGTTTAAAAGGTTAAAGAATAGATATCCTCCTGCAACAGTCAACATCCACTTCGTACCCCAGAACCATCTTTGATCCAAACCTGCAGTGACAAACTAATTTATAATTTCTTACAGGACACACAAATCCTTTTCCTTCTCCCTCTCTCTAGGATAACAAAAGGTGAAGAGTGGGTCAGAATACTTCTGCCTTTAAAATTGTTATATTAGAGGGAATTTAAGCAGGGTCCACTTGACATACAGGTATGAGAGAAGCTAGACCTGCTGAAATGTCCTTTTCTAAACCATTATAGATGCAGGAACTCCATCTTATTTTGTACCTGCCTCCCATCCTGGATTTCCTTCTTTATTTTTCTCCTACTCACCTTTTCTCTCCATCTCCTCCAAAGAAAAATGTGGTGATACCTCCGTTGCAATCCACTTTGAATCATGATGTGTACCTAGCTGAGTCTCCATCTGAAGCTCTAAAGCTTCCTGAGGACCACTTAATCAACCAAGATGACGAATCTGCCCTTGTATTAGATTCTGTTTGTCCAGGTCCTTCACTGGCAGGTTTGCTTTCAAACCAGAGAGAAGCACATCTTAATATTCAGCTTAACTCTCCCTTTACCATAGGTTAAGGTTTCCCTTGCTTGAATGCCAGTCAAATCCGAGTCTAGGGGGCGGTGCTCATCTCAGTTTCCAAGCCGAAGAGCCAGCACTGTCCAAATACATCACCTTTTTTAACCAAGGAAAATTAAATAGAAATTTATTTAACTGGTGCAAGGATAAAGAACTGTGTAAAATGAAACACTGATGTGGCTGAAGCATAGATATTGATCTGTTAATTGTAGATGGCAGTGCCATGGTCAAATCATTTTGCCCTGAAGGCTTGGCTGAGGGTCCCAGCCCCCTCTTGTCTGGGCGACGAGCATATTTTTGCTTGCCCACAGAGACTAATGGACCCAATTGGGTTCCAGGATGCTCTGCAGGATCTGATACTCCCCTCACACCCGAATCATTAGATGAGCTGATAGAGGACTGGAATACATGTCTTTGAAGTCATCAATGAAATCACCCCCTGATGTCCTCTACACTCCCGACCTAAGTTAGCTCCATGGTACACTATGGAGCTTAGAGGGACGAAACAGAAGCTTAGAAGACTAGAGCGAGTGGAGATGGTCTCATGATGAACCTTCAAGAGCATCTTATAGGATGGTTATGGAAACCTATGAGGTGGTGGTGAAGGCTGCTAAGAGATAATTCTATGCAGCCTCTATCACATCCACTAGCTCTCACCAAGCACAATTGTTTAGGAAAATTAGATCTTTAATTTCTCTTACAGAGATCCAAAACAGATAGTAATTTGACCATAAGCTGTGAGGCATTTGCAAGCTTTTTTTGTGGATAAAGTCTTGTTGCTCCTCCACGACTCGCCGGCAAACTTTGATACGGTATGTGAACTAGAAGCCCCTTGGCCATCTATGGATCCAGTATCTGACAAGTTCAACTGACTTTTGGAGGCCAATGTTGACAGGATTCTTGGTGCTGCCAAGCCAACCACTTGCCTCTTAGACACGTGTCCTTCATGGCTGGTGCAAGCTGGCAGTGAGGGTATACAGGGCCCTGTGATGGACATTATCAATCCCTCAGTTCAGTGGTCTATGCAGTGGGATTAAGAGAGGCAGTGGTAACACCACTCTTGAAAAAGCCATCACTGGATCCTTCCGATCCATCCAATTACTGCCCAGTTTCAAACCTTTTGTTTATGGGCAAGGTAATCGAGAGAGCGGCAGTGGGGCAGCTCCAGAGTTTCCTGGAGGAGACATCAGCACTAGATCCATTCGAATCCAGTTTCCACCCTAGTCATGGGATGGAGACTCTGCTTGTCACCCTCATGGATGATCTCCGCAGGCAGTAGGATCAAGGCAGGCCAGTGCTGCTGTTATTGCTTAACTTGACAGCAGTGTTTGACACAGTCGATCAAGATCTGCTGGCTCACTGCCTTGCCAATGTTGGAAAATGTGGGAAAGCCCTGAAGTGAGTTGTTTCCTTTCTCCATGGTCAGGGACAGAGGGTGGCACTAGGAGAGAGGGTTTCACCCTGATACCTATGGTATGTGGGGTCCCTTAGGGGGCTATCCTCTCTCCAATGTTATTAAACATCTACATGTGCCCTGCTGCCCAGCTGGTGCGGAGTTTCAGGCTAGGGTGCCATCAGTATGCTCATGGCACCCAGCTGTATTTGCTGATGGAGAGCAGGCCCCAAGTAAATTGGCCGAGGGCTTGGAGGTTGTGGTTGGATGGTTGAAGCGAAGCCAGTTGGAACTGAATCCTTTGAAGACAGAGGTTCTCTGGCAGGGTGGGGGGAGATTCAGGACTTGGGTGCCAACTTCCAGCTCTTGACCATGTGCCACTAACACTGGCGTAGATGGTCAGGAGCCTTGATGTGTTCCTGGATGCCTCCTTATCAATGGAGGCCCAGGTCACAAATGTTGTCAGACTGGTGTTTTTTCAACTACGTCAAGTCAGGCAACTGGCCCCTTCCTGTCTCACTCTGACCTAGCCACTGTAATCCATGCAATGGTCACCTCTAGGCTAGACTACTGTAACTCACTGTATGTGGGCCTACCCTTGAAAATGACCCAGAGGTTACAACTGGTCTAGAATGCAGTGGCTCAGGAACAGCGCACATTCAACCTGTACTTTGCCAGCTGCACTGGTTCCAGATTGAGTACGGAGTCAAATTCAAGGCTCTGGTTTTGACCTTTAAGGTCCTTAACGGTCAGGGACCAATGTACCTTCAGGACTGCCTCTCCTGGTATGTCCCATGGAGAGTGTTGTGCTCAGGCGATAAAAATCTGCTGGAGGTCCATGGCCCAAAGAGTGTCCGGCTGTCCTCAACCAGAACCAGGGCTTTCTCTGTCCTGGCTCCAACCTGATGGAGCTCTCTGCTGACTGACATTCAGGCCCTGCGGGATCTATTACAATTCTGCAGGGCCTGGAATGCAGAGATGTTCCGCCAGGCATATGGCTGAGGACAGCAACAGTATGGTTAGTTAGTTGTAGATTTTCCAGGCTGTATGGCCGTGGTTAGTCCTCCTCTCTTCCCTCCCTCCCCTGCTGATCGGGGTAATGAAACCTGTAAATTGTGGCACCTTAGGATACAGGACCTTGTTATTGTGCAGCTCTTAATTTTAACAGTTTAAATTATTATATTATCTGTTTTTGTTGTACACTGCCTTGAGCCTGCCTTGCAGGGAGGGCGGTATAAAAATCTAATAAATAAATCAGTTTCAAGAGAAATAAATATGTTTCATGGAAGATAACGCAAAGCCCTTACCATAACGATTACTGGCATCCTTTTCTGAATGAGCCAATTTCCCAGCCCTTCCATTCTGTTCAGAGTACTTCAGGAGACATGACTTGTCACTGGCCCTTCATGATGATGCAGACAAACTGGGGCTGGGAATAATCATTATCACTGCAACTGAATATAAAAGGGCCAGGAAAATGAATGAGCTTCCTTAAAGGGACATAGGAAGGGAAAGCTAAAAAGTATCCCAGTCATCTGGTGGGCACTCACTTGCTGTTCTTTCAACTGACAGTGTCCAAGATCTGCACCCAATGTGAGATGGAGCACAAAGCAGACGGCATAATGGAGCAGATGTGTTCCAGTGATTTTGGTGAGTTCATCTGAAACCACAAGGAGTTTCTCCAACTGGGTCATCTGAGACTGGCGCTCCACTGAACCACTCATGAGAATACAACCATCAGTACAACTTACTGGGTTTCCAAGACCAGCACTCATCGCATTCACAGCCATGCAAGGAGTGATCAGTCTGATAATTAGATTAATCACCCCAGACAAAGTGGGAGGCAATGATAGCAGGGGATTTGAACCCCTTTGCTCAAACACATCACTTTTTAGGTACCAGTTTCCCTCCCCCCCCCCATGCATCTGGAACAGCAAAAGGATGGACAAGGCTTCCTTCAGTGCACAAATGGGCACTGCAGGAGAATCAAACCCAGTTAAATAACAGCAGCACTCTCTCTTCCTGCCTTCTCTCCATTACAAACAGCACTTGACCAGGATAGCAAGGTGCTCAGTGAAATATCCCATATTCTAGTCTCTCGCGATCAGACATAGCTCTCCCCCTTGTGTGATTCATGAGTCTGAGGGCCAGCCACACAGCATAATTCCCCCACACATGATCTGCCCCAAGTCCTCCATAGAACCCACAACATGAAGAAACCTAAAATGCAAATAAGATAGCCCATGGATGCAACTGCAGCAGTTCCTGCAGTTGCAATTGTCATATAAAGTATTACTGTGAACAAGAAAATTACTTCTGGCTTCGATCATGGGCCATCTAACTCATGCTTTTTCATACAATTTCTGTGGCCTGAGAACAGATCTGACCATGATTGGCTCCTGCCCTTCGTTTTCTAGGACAAGCAGAAACCTGAATGTACACTGTCTGACACTTTCTCCAATGAGTCCGTGATGGACCTTTTATTCTCTAAAACATAACACAGCAGTCATTCAATTGGGCCACAAAAGGTCAAGCCATGAATCCACATATGAGATTAAATGAATAGAGAACGAGGAGGGGGAATTAATCACATTGCCATCCAGAAAGAGAAGGAGCAGCTATAGTACTATCTATTTATTTCTCAAGCATGGGCAGATATGTGGCTAAATCCACAGATTGGGCCCATACTGAGAGAAAACATTTTCGCCAAACTTGGGGGATCTTCAAGATTTGCAGGAAAATCTGAAATTGTTTAAAAAATTCCAGGTGGGGTTTAAATCTCCCCAAACAAAATCATTGAGGGCATATGAGCAGACAACACACCTCTCTCTGTCGCCATAGACTCAGTGATGAGTTGGGGACAGGAGCCACAGTGGGCCAGCGAGGGAGGCCAGGAGCCATGTTGGTTTTGCTGGTGGCAGTTGTGAAGGTGGAAGGGGTGTGGGAGCCACAGAGAGCCTCGTAGCAGAGGCGCTGAGCTCACTGCCACCAATGCTGGGAGGATTGGGGGGCAGGAGCTTCTCTGAGCTCACCAAGATCAGTGTCACTGGAGGGGTGCTGGGGGTGCAGGAGTGTTGTGGGCCTGGCAGTAGAGGCAGGGACAGCAGAGTCTTGGTGATGGGGGGGGCGGGAGCACTGGGCTCCCCGGCATTAATTCTGGTTGGGGGGGGGGCAGGGGCCTGGGGGTGGTGGCCAGGAGCCACAGAAGGCTCACCGATGATTGCTGTGACCTGGGGGGGGACCCATGATACTCATGGGGGGATCCTTCCCCCACTTAGTTTTATTTTACTTTAAATGTAATTTAAAGCTGGAACAGTGATGGGCTGCTGGCAGTGACAGTGGAGGGGAGTTAAAGCTAAAGGGGATGGGATCCCCCTCCCTATGAGTATCCTGGGTCCTCACTTGTCAAGATATATAATTCTCAACATGGCCAAATCTATGGATACTTAAACCTGGAAACTGGAACCGTTAACAGACAAGACAGATCTCTACAAACCTAAAAATGCCCCAGGTGCATAGAAGAAAATGAAATCTTAAAATACACACACACTTTGGGGGGTTAAAAATCACCCAAAATAATAGAAGCAGCACTTGTAGCTTTAAGAAATGAATGCCCCCAGTGGCCATTGCTAAGTAACCAACCACACAATATGGCCAGCCTTCAAACTTGGTTTTGGCAGCAAAGGCAGGGGATATGGCCTTTTCCAGGGCTGTTTTGGCACCTTGTCACGCACCTTGTGTGACTCACCCAGGACCAGCCACTTGCTACTGTTCAACAGCAGCCACCCCATGAAAGCCAGTGTGGTAGAGTGGTTACAGTTTCAGACAAGGATTTGGGAGGCCCAGGTTCGAGTCCTTACTGTGCCACAGAAGCTCATAGGATGACCTTGGGCCAGTCACACATTCTCAGCCTAACACACCTCACAGGGCTGTTGTAAGGATAAAACAGAGGAGAGGATAATGGTGTAAACTGCTCTCAGTCCCCATTATGGAATAATTGGGGTATAATTGAAATAAATCCATAATAAATATAGATTGGGGGGAAGCAAATAAAGTTGGGGGGCGGGGAAGAGATAAAAGGAAGCAGGGAATGGTGAAGATACTGGGATTTCCAGGAGGAAGAAAAGTGGAAATACTGTGGTGAGGGGGATATGGATAAAAGTAAGGTTTCCCCTTCACAAGTCTTCACAGGATCCCTGGTGGTTAGCACTGCATAGCGGCTGGAACTGAGCAGTTTTCCAGGAAGAAGCTGCCAGGGAGGGAAGGCTGAAGACAGGGGGCAGATTAGTTAGTTTGGCTGGTGGGTCCGAAGGAAGCAGAAAAAGGGGAGAGACTATGAGGACTTTCAGGGACAGGAAAGAGAAAATAGTGCATGAAGGGGAAATGAGATACCCCCTCAAGTCCTCCTTGTACTGACCAAATTCTTTCTCCTTTCTTATACCCATTCCCTGCATTTACAAAGCCATATCATTTAACCCATTATCCTTTTCCCCCGCACAGTGGTGAAGATGCGTATCAAGGAGATCAAGAAAGAGAATGGGGAGAGGCGTTTGGTGGCTGCTCAAAAGAAGAAAAAGCTACTTAAAGTAGGGCCACTGAAGCGCAAGGACACCAAGAAGCTGGTGCTACATATGAAGAATGCAGGCGCTTGCCCCTGCCCCCAGCTTGATGACCTCAGCGGCAGCTTCCTGGTGATGGGTCGGAAGGTGGGTGGGAGACTGCTGGTCTTGGCCATTTACCGCTGGGAGAAGAAGAACAAAGAGATGAAGTTTGCTGTCAAATTCATGTTCTCCTACCCCTGTTCCATGCATTACCCCTTCTTCTATGGGGCAGAACCCCACTGAATTGTCACTCATTCTGAGAGCCTTGCTCATTCTTGCTCACACTACATACCCTTTCCTTCTTCTATGGGCAGACCCCACATCAGACCCATCCAATCTATACGCCCATGCCTGAAAGGATTCTTTCCTCTGTAGCACAAACTTCACAAAGCTCCAGATCTTCATGAGAGCTCTGTCCATCTTGATGCTCCTTAACACTAGAAAACTTGCAGAATTATCCTCCATCCTAAACACCTGGCAACTAAGAGCAGGTGTAACAACTCTTCAATCCCAGTTATCCTCTAATAGTGGCTGAACTGCCCAGGATTTTAGCAGAAACACAATGGCTGCAAACTTATATTGCCAACTCCAGTTTTCTATTGTTAATTGCTATGACTGAACAGATCAAGATGGGTAGCTGTGTGAGTCTGTAACAGTAGAAAAGAGCAAGAGTCCAGTAGCACCTTAAAGATTAACAAAATTTGTGGCAGGGTATGAGCTTTCGTGAGTCACTGCTTACTTCTTCAGGTATCTGAAGAAGTGAGCAATGACTCACAAAAGCTCATAAGACTGTGCAGTCTAAGATCAAGGAATGTCACAAGCAGGATTATCTATGCTTTGACCATTCCAGTTATTAACTTGTATAGTTCTTTGAAGCCTTGCATAAAAAGGTCTGCTTGCTCTAAAAAGATTTCAGTCAGGACCAGCTGTGCTACTGGAACAATCATGTCCAACTAGAATGTCATTGAAGTGACAATCCCTGATTTTGGCCTCTCTGACCCCAGGCTGAGCAAAATTTCAAGAAGCTTGACAGCCTTGCCATACTTATATAGTGGTATTGAGATGAATGTAATATGCTTTAACTAAAGATGCCCTTTAGCTATGACATGATAATCTATTACCCTATTCACCCCCCACTGTCTTCTTCATTGCTTTGAATTATGGAAACATAACTCAGGCAGAGGTTTTTTTGGACCCTTAAACACTGTAGGCAATTTCAAGTGAGTAGCAAGGCTATATAGCATGAAAGTGATCTGCTCCCAGAGCACTAATGTAAATGCTGTTCCCAAGGCATGGTGCCTTGCAAGCCAATGGAGTTCAAGTGATCTATAGATTTAATTCTTCATGGCTGTTTTAATGGAGGGGAACCCTCCCCATATAAGCTGTCCTAGATGAGGAACACCCCTGAAAGTGGGGCCCGATCAGTTCCTGTCTCCTCTGTCCTCCACACTCACCTGTTTACAGCTTGTAGAAATACCATGACTCTACAAAGCGCTATTACAAACTGTTACTAGAGAGGCAAGTCTATATTGTACGCATTCCAGTGAGGATGCCAAACCAGCAACTGGGTGGTTGTGTCCACCAGCCAGACCACCAACTGAGCCCAGCTGATGGCAAACACAGGGTGGATGTTGTCTCCCTGGGGCCCCTCTGGCTGGCGTATTCCCAACCTCCTGAGTTCTGGAATCAGCTGGCAAGGCAATCTGGGGATGAATATTTATAGCAGCAGCATGCCAGTTTGGGATAGGAGGGGGGAGTTGTCTAACACAACGCAGACTGTGGAGACTGAGCCCAGCCTCCTTTCCAGCCAAAATCTGTTGAGGGCAAGAGGCTCAGTGCAGACAGTGCCTTAAAGAAACCTCTCAGTCAGTCTGGGAATCCCAGACCTTCAGACTTTCTTGATGAACTGCTTTGCAGTATGTTACACACAGTACAGTGTGGTGGGGTTCGTGGTCAGTGGTTGCGGCTGCCTCTCAAGACTATCCTCTGTCAACTAGCAAGGCTCCATTCCTGCAGGCTCCCTTTGCTCACTGTAGGGCACATTTATCACAAGGGGGAGGATGGTAACTCAAGCAGGCTGACCAAAAATAGGAGGGGGGGTGATGGCAAATGGAACCCTCAAAGTGACTGCCCAGGAGAGTAATCCCTTGGGAGTGAGCTGCCCAAAGGCTATCAAAAGCTTATCAAGTCCTGCTGTTCCTGAAGATTTCAAATCAAAACATGACTTGGTTTTCACTCTACAAGATTAAAAGAAAAAATTCTATCTAGCACCTGCTCAAAGCTCCTCTTTTTTCTTTTACATTCCACATAAACAGGCGGAAGAATCTTTAATTTCTGGGGATGACCTTTTAATGCTATCCTCAGAGGCTCATTTGTGCTAAATCTGCCCCCAAGCACTGAATTTAAGGTTTCACCCAGGCAGTCATCTATTGCTCACTCCCAAGAATCAGGCCAACTAAAAGCACTGCCACTATATGCATGAGAACGACGATATATGTACAAGAATCAAGAGTGTGAGAGACACAAGATCTTTTGCATTCTTGCCTGCAAATATACATGGGGGGCTGTGAGGACTCATGGGGGAGAGGACATCTATGCCCATCAGCCCCATTTTCTCTTCCTCTTGTTCACCTTACACTCCCATAATCGCTTGCTTGCTTCCCCTATCACTACTTTCTCCCCCCTCCCAACCTCTTGCCAAAGCCACCCAGGGTTTAAAGACACCCCCCCTCCCAAACAACATGTAAATCTACACAACAGGGTTCATGTTTTGAGTCACACTCCGGGGTCATTGTTCAGAATTAGATGTGTTGACTGAGGGGTCCTTGGTGCAGCAACACTAATTTGGGCAGCATGCCAGCAGTTCCCGGTGACATCTATGAGAGGAATAGATGATAATGTCCCTATACTAAAAACAATTCTGGTAGAATTCCACCCCCCTCACACACACACTCCAACACCTTTAATAGCAGAGTGCTCAAGAAGGGAATAGCTCACAATTCCCAGTTTGTGCAGGTGGATTTCAAGCAGCTTCCATTTGGCCATGCCATAGGGGAGGTGAAAACAGCTGTTTATTTTTTTCAAGAGCAGAAAAATGGGGGGAATATTGCACCCCTAGCTCACCATACACATATATTCAGCCCTAGATTTCCTAAGAGTGTACCAATATGATGCATTCTTTAAGCAGCTCCAAACACCTCCCACTTCCAACAACATCCACTATAACATAGTTCAAACTTCAAATACAAATTGGATTAAACAGTAGTTCAAATGACTAGCATGCAAAACGTATGTCCCAGTTACGTTGTGCTGTGTCCCGCTGTCCCCCCCCACCCCACCCAAGCATATATTCCATAATTTCAAGCTTGGTGCAAACATCTTTTCTTAGAGCTGCTTAAGGAATGCTGTATATAATCAAACCTATTCCTTGCAAAACTATTTCAAAAGAATTCCAGGCACCTTTCCCCCTTTTGAAAGCTACAAGCATCAGATGTACGCCATCTAGAGGCCAGAGCCACACTCAACAGCACGGCAGGTTGCTGCATTTATTCAGGGTCAGAAATATGCTGAAGGCTTAATCTGCCATGTGAGTATAGTCAAAAAACTAGAAGAAATCCACACCAGGGAGCCTGTGTGGTGCAGTGGTGTGTCAGACCAGGATCTGGGAGACCCAGGCTCAAATCCCCACTCTGCCATGGAAGCTTGGTGGGTGACCTTGGGCCAATCATTCTTGCAACCCAACCTACCTCACAGGGATGTTGTTGTGATAACATGGAGGGGGGGGGGATGATGTTATAAGCTGCTTTGGGTCCCCATCAGGGAGAAAACCAGGGTATAAGTATCTTAAGTGAATAGAAGCTACCTACCAGCTGAAACTCAAGTTCCTCACTTCATTGTAATACCCCGCTCTGCATTTCCCCCCATTCATGACAGCAGAGGCTCTGCTGCTATTAGCTTTCCCAAAATATCCCTGTAGCTCTTGAGCCTGCTGCACCTTCTCCTCACATCTGTGATCAGACTGCAATAAATGAAATAAAAGCTTTATGTTCTCCCAGCAGAGTTTGGCAAGATTTGGGAAACACCACTTCATGGCAATATATATGAGACCGCATATTGATCCTCCCCAGTGCAGTCTTATGATGTGCTCCATTCACTTACAAAAATTGCCATCTCGCACAGTTTAAAATGTCACCCTGTGCCAACGATGCAGGAAATTATGAGATTATTATGTGCAAATGGTGGAATAATGTACAAATTGTAGTGGGTCTGTAAATAAAGTAGCAGACGCCACTGCAATCCTCTTGCAGTCAGCTCCTGCACAGGGCTGATTAGCATCCCATAAGCTTTAATGAGATTACTTTTGATATTGATTGAACATTGCTGCTATTTTTGTCTTGAGCCAGCTAGGGAGCAGAAGTCGCACCCACTCACTGCTATGCTGCTCAGCTCCTGGATGCAGCAAGGCAAAGGCCTTTCCTACCAATGGATGGGATTCAGATTCCCAACTGACCTGTGGTCAATTCTCATAGACTGGACCCAGGGCAAATGTGCAGACAATGAACCATAGCAACCTGCCACGGGGTGGGGCACACTTTCCACTGCAGTTGCACTCCTCAGCCTTGCTGCCTTACGGCTGAGATGTCCAGCTACAATAAATTCACTGTAGAGTGGCAAGTAGCTATACCAAAAATACTGTTTCAACCACAGCTGAGTAAAATGCCACTGAGTGCCGTCCTGTTTGTCTAAGTGGCAGAATATACATAAGTGGCAGCAGAGACCTCACAAGGAAGAGACCCTAAAGTTTTGTAAACTCTGGGTAACAACACTTTCCCCCCTCCTTTCTACAGTCACCTCTTTGCGCAGCCATAACAGAACCTGACCTTCTCCAAAAGGTTCTTTCTGAGGCCTAGGCTGCACTCACTTGCTGAGAGTGGATTCACTTCACAGGCAAAGTTCAGGTAAACCAACAGACTTTGTGTCATAGTCTGTCTGAGGCAAGAGAACAAGAAGGTTGACAGAAAGCCAACTCTGCATTACAAGTCAGGATATTGGCCATTTGTGCACAGGAATAACAGCTGTGGCTTTAGAAACCTGGTAAGCAACCTGCACAAACAGGTAAGGAGAGTAAACTATAAAACAGCAGACAAAATGTGGAATCTCATGGTCATAAAAGCAGATTAAAACATACCAAATTAATTAACCTTGAACTTCACGATAGACACACCAATTAACCAAATCTGGAGAATCCTCTCATTGAAAATAACGAAGAAAAGGGAGTAACCAGAGTTGGAGGGAGGGACAGAATGTGGTTGATACATGGAAGAACATCCAGCTGGGAGCTTTCAGCTTGCCTCTGCTGTCCTCCTTCTGCAAAGCAGAACATACAATCCAGCCTTTTTTCAAAGCTCAAACCAGGCACCTGTAAGATGAGTTGTGGCAGAAGGAGTTATGAAGCAAAGAAGCAAAGAATCAAGAGTATTACACTTTTATGAGTACAGAGCTTTACCAAAGGTGCTACAGATGAACTGAATTTTTAAAAATCCTATGAGCTCTACTGACACCTAACACTCCATCATTTGTTCCAGTAGGGTTAGAATCAACAGTGAGGATCTTTGATAAGAGTCCCTTTGTATTTTAGGATGGCAAGACAGTTGGTGTAGTCCAGCATCTGGTCTCCAGCAATGGCCAAGCAGATGCCTCTAATACACAGCAGGCATCTACCTACTGACTACACTCTGACAGAAAAAGAGGTAGTCTTCTGAAAATGGTGGCCCACTCCCATTTACTAAGCAACCCCAACAGATCTCGGCTTTGATCTAGCAATGCACACAAGGAAACACTTAATGCAGTTCTGCTTGCACAAGATATTGTGCAACACTTAGCACTTTCCTCTGTATACATTACAGTGACCAGAAACTGATTGTACAAGACCCTATGCAACCAGAAACACAAGTGAGGATACCATAAGCTTGACTCAGCACAAGTAGCCACAGAGATATTTTTCTTATTTTATTTAAGGCCCACCTTTCTCATGGAGACTTAAGGCAGATTACACAGGGGAAGCCAATGAACAGAGCTCTAGCACAAGCTGAAATTCTGCACTGAATCCAACCCAAAGATATAATTATCCTCCCTACATTTGCCTAAACGTTTTTAAGCCACCACTAGTGTCAATGGAAATTAACTCCGTATCATAAGTTAAATATTGCGAAGTAGTGCTTCTTGTGGCCCTTCAAAAATCGATTTCCAGTCAGACTAATGTCCATAACACACTATTATGTAACACTTGTGTTCCTGGATACTCTGTCCCAGACAAAGAGGATAAGAAATGCATCAGCATTTGATCCCAGGATAGCACCACCACCACCACCGTGAGCTACTCTGCAGCACTGGCACGTGCTGCAAAGGACGCCTCAAGCTGTAAGAGGGCAGTCCTCTACAAAAGCAATCATACCTTTGCCACTCCCTTCTCTACTGCACTGCATCTCACACAGCTCAGTACAGGGTAGTCCAGCCATTGCATTTCTGCTTCCCAGCTTGATACCTTCTCAACCTGTATGTGGCAACCTCCTCTCTTTCCCCAATCTGTCAACCCAGGTCTCATAACTCCCACCTCATGACTGCATTCAAAGGCCCTTCGTCCCAAACTCTGACACATACCTAGGCCCTCCCACATCAAAAGCTGTTTTAGACACTGGGAGTGCTGGCTCCAGTCTCAAATAACATCATTTATTAGTAAAACAGATACTAGAAAGCAGCAACAATCCATATACACCCCACTTCTGCGAGCCAGCTCCTACTGAAGCAGGTACCCCACACACCTGAGTTTTGTGATTAATGAGAATCCCAGATATCTGCAGAAGTATCTGCTCTCACAGTGCACAGATGAAGGGGGACAATGTCTAATTCCCCTCCAGGCCAAACTGAGGAGCTTTGGCTATGCGCTACCTAGGATGAGCAAAGACAATAGCAAAGGGAAGAGAAGAGGGATTCTGTCCCCGTTCGATGCAGGAAGAGAAAGCAGATCCAGCTGCACAATGTTCTCAGCTGCAAGGGGACAAATTTGGGGGTGGGGGGCAAACTTCTTTACAGAGCAGAGCCAGCCACAGCTGCCATCCAAAGGAAGAACCAGTCTCCGCCTCAGAACAACTGGCATCTTACCCAACAGTGAAACAGACCTTTTGGATACCTGGCAGTCCGGAAGCCAAGAGGAGTCCTGCACAGCAGAGCTCCTGTGAAAGTAACAAGGTGCAGGAGATCAGGGCTTCAGGAAGCCAAAGGACCATCTCTTTTTCCCTCCCAGGCTAGTAACAAAGGGGAAGCTTACAGTAATCTAACACATAAAGAACCTCCTGTCCAGTTCTGCCTGACTGCAGAACCCCTCCCCAGCGGCTCACACACCAGTCACGGGGGAGAGGCACACACAGAGCACTCAGGGGGTCAGGTGCGCCAGCCCGTCCTATCACAGTTCCAGGGAGGGGCCGTGCGAGAGCACAAAGCCATGGCTTCAGTCCCACAAGGATCGGCATGTACAGGCGAAGAGGCAGAGCAGATCCAGCAGAGAACAGGACTCGGAACCCGCTTCTCACTTGATGAGCATTAGATTACAGTGTCCGCACACAAAGACAGTTTCCCGCTGGGCATCAGGTGCTGTGGGAGGAAGCATCGGTCAGAATTCAGGGCCCACCAAGCACTGTGCAGTTTCACATACACACCCCACACTGACAAAAAAAACTCGTTACAACCTCAGGTACACATCCCAAGAGACCGAAAGCATTTAGATTTTCTCCTAGCTCCCCGACTGAACCATCCCAAACAGAACATCAAAAGAGAGAGCACCCCTGCCCTCCCCCCTCGCTGCCCAACATAAAGCCATCTCACCCACCTGTAGCCCCCATACAGCTCTTGGGAACTCTGAAGGAGCAACATCTGCTGCAGAAACTATTCCCACAGTTACTGCAGTTTCGCTGGTGGGGGGGGGGAGAAGAGAGAGAGAGACAAAAACAGCTATAGGGAGAACATCGGAAGAAGCCCCCCTCAATCCAAATGTCATTTCTTCCCCCAAGATGGGCTCTCCTCTCCCCGGTGGCCAGGCCTTGCATACCATTCCACTCGCCACCCGTGCAGAAACAGATCAAGAAGACCACTTTGAATACTGGAAGGAGGGGGGGGGGGAAAGGCTGTGCCTTGCCCCAGGAAATGCAGCTCCCCCCCTCAGTACTCAAGCTGTGGTGCCATCCCCTTCCCTGATGCTAGCCTCAGAGCCAAGAGGACAAAAGAACTTAGAGCCAGAGAGCGTATTAACAAGAACCCATCAGATACTCATTATGATTCTCTCCCCTCCCTCCTCCAGTGCTGCAGCAGCCGCAAGGACTCAGGAAGGTGAACCACCGAGCTGCAGTCTGCCGTGTGATACCCACAAGACAAGGGAGCAGGGAGGGGAAGGGGAGTGGGTAGCCTGGGTGAGGCAGGGACTTACCCGCTTCTTCAACAGAGAGAAAGTGGCTGAACAGTTGGCACAGTTTGCTGCAAAGGAAAGAAACGGGGGGGTGTCCATGTGATGCTCCCTCCGGCTAACCTCCTATTCTTTTTTAGTAAACAAATTTTATTTTCTCAGGAATACAACATATAAAACATTTCATTCTATCAATTGTCTACCCCATTCCCAGTTCCTCCCCTCCCTCCAATGGCTTCCCACAATGCTTCCACCCCTGCTCCAAATTATTTCATATCATCAACAATATCAGTTTTTCATCATTACAATCTAAAGATAACATCGTTTGACTTAATATTGATCTAAACATATTAAGTTTTGTTTCACATCCCAGTTCTTTTCCAGATAAATTTTAAAATCATTCCATTCTCCAAAAAACTCTTCGTCTTCTTTGTTATTCAGTTTTTTTGTAATCTTATCCATTTGTGCCATGAACAGAACTTTTTGTATCCATTCTTCAACCTCTGGTACCTTTTCTGTCTTCCAAAACTGAGCATAAATCATTCTCGCTGTCACTATCAGGTACCAGAGTAAAGTTTTTTTAGTCGTATTGACTTCTTCCATTTTGAGTCCCAAAAGCAGAATTTCCGGTGCTTTTTTAAAAGAACATTTCAGTATTTTTTGCATTTCATTGTGGACTTTTGTCCAAAAGTCTACAGCTTTCTCACAAGTCCACCACATATGATAAAATGAGCCCTCATGCCTCTTACATTTCCAACATTTGTTTGACATATTTTGATTCATATTTGCAATCTTCTTAGGTGTCATGTACCACCTATACATCATCTTATAACAATTTTCTTTAACATTAGTACATGTCGAGATCTTAATAGAGTTTTTCCACAAATATTCCCAAGTTTCCATATCCACTTCCTTATTCATATTAATAGCCCATTTTAACATTTGTTCTTTAACAGTTTCATCTTCAGTATACCATTTTAACAACACCTTATACATTTTAGAAATATTTTTTCCTCCTCCACTCTCCCATACCTTTTCAATTTCATTTTTTTCCTCTCTAAAACCATAGTTTTTTTTGTCAGATCTAAAAAGATCATAAATCTGCATATATTTCAACCACTCATATTCATATTCAATTTCATTCTGCTTTTTCATTACCCACTCTGTTCCCTCTTTTTTAATTAAATCTCTATATGGCAACCAGTCTCTACCTCGCTGTCTTGAGTAAGATATCAACACTTCTACTGGTACAATCCACAATGGTCTTAAGTCACTCTGGTACTTCTTATATCTTGTCCATACCATATACAAAGCTTTTCTCACCAAGTGAAGTTTAAAAAAACTGTCCATTTTTATCTTGTCATACCATAAATATGCATGCCAGCCAAATCTACAATCATGCCCTTCCAACCCCAACAATCTGTCATTTTCAAGCTTCACCCATTGATCCATCCATGTTAGACAAACCGCTTCATAATATAGTCTAAGATTTGGCATTTGTAGACCTCCTCTTTCTTTGGCATCACAAAGTATTTTCATTTTGATCCTTGGTTTCTTGCCTGCCCAAACAAATTTTGACAACTCTTGTTGCCACTTGGCCAACAAATCCGTTTTATGCAGAATTGGTATTGTTTGGAACAGGAACATCAAACGTGGTAGGACATTCATTTTTATAACTGATATTCTTCCCATCAGTGATAAGTTCATTTTATCCCATTTCTTAAAATCTTGAGTCAGCTTAGTCCATAATTTCTCATAATTATTCTTATATAGGTCTATATTTTTTGCCGTTAATTCAATTCCAAGGTATTTTGTTTTTTTAACTACTTCACATTGTACCAGTTCTTGTAGTTCCACTTGTTTTTGTTTGATCATGTTTTTACATATAAGTTTTGTTTTATTCTTATTTACGTAAAAGCCGGCCAATTCTCCAAACTCCTTTATTTTTTGAAAAAGCAATGTCAATTTTTCTGTTGGGTTTTCCACCATAAACATTACATCGTCTGCAAATGCTCGATATTTGTATTGGTGTCCTTTATGTGTCAAGCCCTTTATTTCTTGATCGTACTGTATTTTTTGTAAAAGTATTTCCAATACCCAGATAAATAATAACGGTGATAACGGACAACCTTGCCTTGTTCCTTTCTGTACTTTGAAGTTATCTGTCAGTTCTTTATTCACATTTATTTTAGCTCTTTGTTCAGAATAGATAGCTTCAATACAATTTCTAAAATGTTGTCCCGCTTCAATCTTTTCCATCATCTGGTGCATAAAATTCCAATTAAGATTGTCAAAAGCTTTTTCTGCATCAACAAACAGAAAAGCTACTTCTTTTTCTGGGTGCTTTTCATAATATTCAATTGCGTCCATTACTATTCTTACATTGTCTCTAATCTGCCTTTTGGGTAAAAAGCCCGCTTGATCTTCAGAAATTACCGTTTGTAAATAGTTTTTCACCCTTTCTGCAATAATTTTTGCAAAGATTTTATAATCGTTGTTCAAAAGAGATATTGGCCTGTAGTTCTTTACATTTGTTGAATCTTGTCCTTCCTTTGGAATCAAAGAAATAATTGCTTCTTTCCATGAGTCCGGCACCTTTTTGTTTTCTCTTATTTCGTTGGTTAAAGCTTCCAGGACCGGGGAAATTTCTTCTTTCATCTTTTTGTAGAATTTCGCTGTAAATCCGTCCGGCCCAGGCGCCTTCCCCAACTTTGTCTCTTCTATTGCCTTCATCACTTCTTCTTTTTGAATTGGACCATTTAATAAATCTTTGTATTCCTTACTTATTTTTGGTAGTGGAATCTCCTTTAAATATGTTTTAATCTTCTCAAGATCAACTCTAGTTGTTTGGAATAGTTTAGCATAATACTTGAAGAAACATCTCTTTATTCCATTAGGATCAACGAACTCTTTTCCATCTTCTATTATTTTGGTTATCATTCTTCTCTCTCTTCTAGCCTTAAGTTGCCAAGCTAAGTATTTTCCCGGTTTGTTCGCCCCTTCAAAAGATTTCTGTTGTAACTTCTTTAAATTCCAATACATTTCCTGATTCCAAGTCTCATTCAGTTGTTCCTTCAGCAACTTTAATTCTTTAATAATTTGCTTTTTTCCAGGCTTCTTTTTTAATTCCTTTTCTTTCTGAGCAATTTTTTCTAACACTTCTGTTTGTTTTTGAAGTTTTTCCTTTTTTTGCTTCACGTTTTGCGAGATGAGAATTCCTCTCATCACCGCTTTATAAGCATCCCATACAATCTGTATCGGTGTTTCTTTATTTAAATTTTGTTGAAAGAATTGTTTCGTTTCTTCCTTTAACATCTCAATTACCGTTTTCTTATCCAACAAGTCTTCATTAATCCTCCACAGAAAGGGTTTTTTCCTTTCTGTGGAACTCCATACCACCGGATTGTGATCTGAATTACATCTTGGCAAAATTTCAGTCTTATGTGTTTTCATTGATAATTCTTCAGACATCCAAATCATATCAATTCTGGAAAAAGAGCAATGTCTATTGGAATAAAAAGTAAAGTCTTTCTGCATCGGGTTCCATTTCCTCCAAACATCTTCTAATTTTTCTTGCTTAACTAATTCAAAAAAATTCTTTGGCAATTTTCCGCTGAATTCGTTGTCCTTTTGTGGTTTTCTGTCTAGACGATCTATTGTCCCATTAAAGTCTCCGGCCATAATAACTTGCTCATAAGTCAATTGTTGTAATTGGTCAGTTATATCCTTAAAAAATTTTTCCTTTGCTCCATTGGGTGCGTACACGTTGATCAACAATGTTTTTTTCTGCTGAATCATTAATTCCACACCCACGTATCTGCCATCTATGTCCTTAAAAATTTCTGTAGGTTGTAACTCCTTCTTCACATATGTCACAACTCCTTTTTTCTTGTTTGAGGCCGCAGAACAAAATTCAATTCCAAATAAAGCATTCTTTAAATATTTTATATCCTGTTTTCTAATATGTGTTTCTTGCAAGCATATCACGTTGCATTTCTGTTTCTGTATCCAATGATTGATTCTTTTCCTCTTGTTTGGTGAATTTAATCCATTAACATTCCATGACAACAATTTGTACTCCATTATGCGTTTTATTTTAAAGTTCTCCAAAGACGTCCGCATTGTCCGCCTTAAATTTATAAAAGTCCATCATCGATCTGATCTGAATCCTCCCACCTTGATACGTAAAGGATAAACCTTGTGGAATCTCCCATCTATATCTGATGCTCAAAGCTCTGAGTTTGTCCGCCAAGGATTTATACCTTTTCCTGTCTTGCAGTATTGTTCTTGGGAGTTCTCTCATCACCATAATTTTGTTTCCCTCTATTACAAAAGGGACGTTGAATTGCTTCTTGAATATCTCCTCTGTTATTGATCTTGTTACAAATTGTACAATTACATCCCTTGGTAAATTCTTCTTTTCTGCAATTCTGGAGTTCACTCTATAAATCAAATCAAAGTCTGAGTCCATTGACCCTTCCTCCTCGCCCAGAAAAGCCGTTATCACTTCCATCATTTTTTCTTTTAAGTTCTCATTCTCTGTTTCCTTAATGCCTCTGAATCTCAGATGAGTCTGCATCCTTCTGAACTCCATCATTGTCTCTGATCTTGTAATTTGTTGAGTCAAAGAATCTTGTTTCTCTTCTATTTTTTGTATCTTCTCCTCTGTCTCTGTAGTCTTGGTTGCATTTGCTTGAACATCCTTCTTAACTCCTTCCATTTCTTGCTTGATTGAAGTTATTTCTGTAGTAACCAATTCCTTCAATGCTGTTATGTTCTTCTCTTGGACTTCTTCTAGATGTTTCAGATGAATCTGAGTTTGCTTCTCCAGTTGGTCCCCCAATGTTTTTTCTATCTGCTCCCCCATGGCTTGTATTGCCTCTGTCATTCTCTTCTCCATTGCTTCCATGGAGGCTTGCATCTCTTTTTTCTCTCTTTCTCTTGACATTTTGGGGGTTGAAGTAGATCCAATCCTAGGTCTCACAACCGGTTTAAGTTCTGGGTCTGAGTCGGCTCTTTTCTTGCCTCTCCTGGTCTCCGTCTTGGCGATTTCTTTCCAATTCACAGATTCGCAAAATAAAGCACTCTTCTAGATGATAAGATTTAGTCCTCCATGCCTCTCTGTTTACGCTTTCCAAAGACCCTTAGAAATATATTAAAAAAGCAAATTTAGTTGAAGTCCTCCTCAAAATGTCGGGCGCAACTTCTCTATGGTAATTTCATGTAGAGTAGGTCAGATTGGTATTTTGCAGGCCCTTCCTTCCGCATAAAACTCACTTCCGGTCCGGCACCTTTAAAAGTTCCACTGTCTTCCTTTCGCTAATGCCCGTCTAGGAATTCAACTTCCTGGATGTTTCACACGGACCTCTTTCTTTGTGACACCAGCCTGCTCTTCCCACGCTATTGTTCGTGAGTTTCGATTTTACAGTTGCGCACACGGCTCCATCTTCACCACAGGAATGTTAAACAATAAGCGTTTTTACAGTTTTTAAAGGCTTCAATCAACTTTTTTCTCTCCGGAATCGGATTTCTGGGATTTACTATTCATTTTCCGCTCAACCGCTTAATTCAAATTGACTCCAAACTCAGTTCAGGTAAGCGGCACGTTTTTGTTATCTAGCACGTTCAAAACGGGTTTCGCATTGTTTCTTTTAACTCACAGTTGTTGTCCTTCTTCAAAGAGGTCGGCTGACGAAGAATTTATGCCGGTAATCCGGCTCGATCGGCCACTATAGAGTTGCTTGGCACTTGCCTTCTTCGTGGGAGGAGGTCAAAGCCCAATTCAGCTTCTTCCGAAGCTGGATTACGCCAACCTCACACTCCCTCTAGGGCGCTGCTGCCTGCTTGTCCCCCCCCCTCGCTGGGGAGTGATGCGTTGGGCTGTGTATTGCCCAAACTGTCAAAAGTGGCCGTCGCTCGCTTCGCACGATCGCGAAACGCTTCAGTCCTCCATCTTAGCCAGACCGGAAGCCCGCTAACCTCCTATTCTTAAGCCCCGTGGCCCTGCCCTCACCAGTCCTGGCGACAGCCCTTCTCTGCCAACACCTCCTCAGCACCTCTCTTGACTAACGAGTCTCCCGTGTACATCCCTGCCGCCCACCATCGTGATTCCCTCTGCCTGGGTCATGACTGGTTATGGGATCTGGCTGGCGGAGGGGAAGAGAGAAAGAACAACAGTGGCCAGTGGGTGGAGGAGACATTTCCAGGGCTAGCAGTGCAATCCTAAGCAGAGGGAGCCCTTCTACGTCCACTGGATTTTAAGGCTTAGAAGAGTAACTCAGCTTAGGGCTGCTACCTCTGTACAGCTGCCTTGCCCCATGTTTTCGTTGTATCACATGATCCTGCCCTCACAAGGTGGCTGTGAGCATAAACATGAAACAACTCCACCTACTCTGCCCTCATCTCTTCAAACCAGGTTGATTTTTTTTTTTAAATCAAATCTTCCACTACTTAAGAGCTTTAGCAACTGGCTTGAAAAGAATGCCAGATGAAGCCTCAGAAAACTGGGGCTGGGTGGAAGATGGGTAAGATTTCCATGGATCAGTATCCTTCACTCCCTTCATATCACGGGCTCCTCCAAAGGAAGAGCCACTCAAGGTGGAGGAAGGCTTCACACTTTGCTGAGAAAAGTGGTGGATCCACCCCAGCATATGTGAAGAGTATGCATTTTACACATTTATATATGCTATAGAATGAAGCGGTGGTTTTCAAAGTACAAAGCGTATAATGCCCTTGGGCAGAACAACATTTTTGTTACCCAAGACTCACTCAGCACACTTGCCAGCTATCACCACCACTTCTGTGATAGCTACTGGGCCAAATGCCCCCTTTTTACCCCACCCAAAGCACTATCCTGCCACATTCCCAACCACGTGCATGCACCGGAATCTCTTACTACACTGGTTCTACCATCCTACCTCCCAGTCCAGTGCCAAGGTTACTCGTTGGGTAGCGCTTGCGCAGACGCTCTGCCAGTCGTGACATCTTTACGCGAATCATCTCATCCTTTGTCAAGAAGGTGCTAACAGAATGGCCTGGCTCATACTCTATTAAGCGCTGGGAGACATCATCCTCTTCCTGGGTGGGAGCAAAAGCAGAGAGAAGAACGTGTCTGGAAGAAGCCAGTGTACGCCTGGAGGCAGCTGGGTAAGGGCAGCCTGGGAGGACTTCAGCAGAGCCACTGCCCAAAGGCACGGCTCTAAGGACATGGAGAAACAAGGATCAGAAAAGCAGGAGGAGGTCCAGATCCTGGGGGGGGGGGGGGGGCTCACACCCAATCTCACACAAGAGGTAGAGTATAGGGGAAGAAATGGGACAAAATGAGCATAAAGGACTTCAGTTCAAGCCAGATGCCAGACATCAGCTGGCATATGGACCTGGAAAGAGAAACAAGCTGAGTTTTTAAACTTATTTCAATGATATTCCGTTTTCCTCCCCAAGGGGGACTCATGGGGAGGTCTGGCCCCCAACACTCACCATTGGCAGCAGCTGTGTCTCCTACTCCCGCAGCAAGGAGAAGAAAATAAGAAATTATGGCCAGGAGACAGAAAGCAGAAGGACACAGCCTAAGCCACCCTCACCTTAGATGGTGGGTGCCCCCACCCCAAGAACATGCATCTACCTTCACTATTCCCTCTTCCCCATATCAGGACCTTTTCTTGCTTCACAACACAGATTAGTACAGGCCTGTTGAAGTCTGCCCCCCACCTTCTAACACAGACCTCAATAGCATCCTTGAACTCATCATCAGGCTCCGCTTCCTCCGCTTCCTCCACGCTGCCTGGGGTCAGATCCTGCCAGGGGAAGCAAATATCTGATATTACGACACCCAGCAGTATTTGAGATGGTGGCATTCAAGCCAAGATGGGTCCCGCCCCATTCTAGCTGATGAATGGTCACATGGAAGTAAAGAACAGACTCCCCTTCCCTCCTGAGCCTTGTTACTGGACAGGACAGCTTTCACTCAAGACCTCAAGAAATAATGGTAAAATCTGGGACTCAAGTTACTGATACCTCCTAGTGGTGGCAACACTTGCAGAAGCAGGCAGTAAAGACAATCCGAAGAAGTGTGTGTGGAGACTCAAAGTCTCCTTTTTAAGATGAATAAAAGAGATGAGCTTGAAAATATACTATATTTTAAGTAGCAAAACAAAGGAATTAAGTCAGAAAATAGATTCAAATCTGTGACCATCAGTCACCTCCCTGTGATTCCACCTTGTAACAGTGGGTTCCAGATGCACCCCAATGCCACTTCATCCTCACAACCAGCTGGGTCTAAAAAGCCACCTCTGAATAGTAGGGAAGGGTAACATTGGGCAAAAGATGGCAGCCCCCCCCCCCGCCCCCCAAGTATCCCTAAAGATAAATTCCAGGCCACAGAGCCAGGTCTAGTGCTGGGCTTTGGAGAGTTTCTGCCAAGATCTATAGCCCTGTCCTTACAGTGATCCTCCTACCTCTTCCTTCATCATCTTATTTTACAGCTAATGACAAGGCATCAGCATGGAAGAAAAAGAGCTGAGTAACTATCTACAGCAGAAGCAAGATACGCAAACTGGCCTTCTATGCCCCAGCCTGATATACAGATCCAAAGACTGGAAACATCGGCAAAGAAATGAGCGAATGCACTATTTTGTAGGCCAGAATGAACGACAACCTTTTGTGTTTGCAAAAGATTAACATTTCCCAACCACCTCCACAAATTATTAAACCAATTCTCAAAGAGCTGGGGGTTGAAAGACGCTCACGCACACCTCACTACGCCCTCTGGGACTTACCTCCGTGCTGGTGGGTGTGGGTGTCTGGTCTGGCAGGACTCCAGCCCCTCCTTCTCCTGCATCCAGCTCTGCAAGCTCTGGACTACTAGAAACAGATGTGAGGCCCAAGCGTTGTTCCACAGCTGACTTCAGTTCCAGTACCACTTGGGAGAAAGCAAGGGAAGGAAAAGAGATGGAAGGATGCCCTGGGAGGCCAGGAAACTCCTCCCAGCAGGTCGCCCAGGTTTTCAGCACTACCAGAGCACTGTTCTAGCTAAGCCCAAACACCCAGGATATAGATACTGCAGACTGAGCAGTTGCTCTGCTCTGCCAGTACCTACTAAACCAGCTTGAAATCCCACTCAGGAGTAAGTCACTGGACTGGATCTTACAACTCTCTTCCACTAAAACTTCCTTCAAAAGAAAAATTACTTTTTCCATTGGAGGAATGTCTTTTCTCCATGACAGGAATCCTTTCTTTGCTGAAGGATATCTTGGCAGGGGGAGTCATCATATCCAACTTAGTGAAAGAGGTCCCACCTCACCGCTAATAAAGTCTAACTGAATAGATAAGCAACTACCTGCTCACTCCCACTTTATAGAAGAAAAATAGCACGTCTACAGTACTCCAGTAAATACTCTCTAGAAAACACAAAATTTGGAAATGGAGGGTTAAAGTGTTCCCTGATACAGTGTCTCCATTCTTACCTAATGGGACGGGCTGGTTTGCTAATATTCATCACTCTTCTCAGCTGTGGCCCCAGCAACATTGCAAAGCCAGTTCAGGGTGAGAACAGGAAGTCTTGCCCCACTCCAGAAGGATGCTGGAGAGGGAGCTACACTGCAAATACATTCACCCTTGCTTGCAACACCTCTCCCCCTCCCCCCCCCAAAAAAACACACCACTACTGAAAGGGATGGCATGTTTTGCTGGAACAAAACATTCCTGAAACGTGCCATTGCCACATGATGCCGTAGTCTCCTGCCAGACCCTCCCACGCAGCAGTTTATCACCCTCGTACCAAGATCTGCTTCCCCACTGGGACATCTCCCAGTGGAAGAGACTTCCAGTACTAAGAGACCAGAGCTGTGCTCAGGGAATGAATTCACTATTTGTGTGCCAAGAATGCTGCACAGTTTTGTGTGCAAGCTTGGGGCAGCAGAAATTCAAACCTACCCCTGTTAGGACCAGGATACAGGAGCAACAGGGATCCCCTGAATCCCACATGCCCACAGCAAAGAAAGCCCCACCTTGGGCACCTGGACTCTGATCCAAGTGTTCTACCCCACAGCTCCCATGTGACAGATAAGTGCCTAGAAGAAGGGAAATGACCTTACCTCGGTAAAATGCCATGTTGCCCAAGAAAAGGGCATTATTGAGAAGAAAGAAGACCCAGCACAAGGGCAGCAGGTAGAGGGCACAAACTGAACCCATCAGCATCCCATAAAACCTGGGGAACAAGTAGGGGGGGAGCAAAAGCCACATGACACACTTGAGAATCAGCAACAGTCCAGAATCCACAGAGGAGCTCTGGCCTTTCTGATTTCTCCTCATTCCAGTATACCAAACACTAACATCACCTGCATATGCCCACCTGCCACCCAACAATTTCCCCTCAAGCAATGCAACCTGTTCGCCTTCCTTATGTCCCCAGGCAGCATCCTTCTGAACGCAACATTGGGAGGGGAAGGGGAACCCAGGCCCTCCACAAGGTGACTGAGCCTGATCAGAGTAGCAGCAAAGTCCACCCACCCCTCATTAACACCACCTAAGGCAACAATATTCCAGCTCCCATGGAATACCCTACTGGCAACACTCACTGGGAGGACAGAGAGGGATTCTCCCAGTATAGGACACGGTAGGCTGCCTCAAAGCCACCACACAGCCGGCTCAGGAAGGCCTCCAATTGGATCAAGCTGAAAAGAAATTACCACAGTGTTATGCACTTTCATGCTCCCACCCACAATCCCACAGAGATCCCAACAATACAAGTTCCAGTAGCTGTACACCTGGGGAAAGACTATCCCTACTATCCTGTTTATCACAGAATAAGAACACAGAAAGGCCCCTCCCAGTGAGCAGAGCCAAGATGAAAACAGATGCCCCCATCCACATAAAACATGGCTGATGGAAACACCTATCTCAGCTAATTTCAAACAATCAGAAATGAGCACAGGAGGAGAGCATATAGTGTTGACAACTGGGGTGAAAACCAGCATGGTCCAAGGGACAGAGTGCTAGACTTGACTATAGGACATCTGGGTTCAAACCCCTACTAAGTTGTGAACATCTATTTAGGCTACCTAGGGCAAGTCACAGCTACAGACTGGCGTAGTGGTTAAGTGCACGGACTCTAATCTGGGAGAACCAAGTTTGATTCCCCACTCCTCCACTTGCACCTGCTGGATGACCATGGGCAAACCATAGTTCTGGCACAGCTGTTCTTGAAAAAGAGTAGTTTCTGTCAGAGCTCTCTCAGTCCCACCTACCTCAGGATGTCTGTTGTGGGGAGGGGACGGGAAAGGACTTTGTAAGCCACTCTCAGACTCCTTTGAGTAGTGAAGGGCGGGGTATAAATCCAATCTCTTCTTATTATTATCAGTAAGAAACAAGTAGTGATCACATTTCTGAAGGTTAGTGAAATATGGATTTGAAAGCCCTCTGCTCACTAAGACTGGCACATTTTATTAATCAATTTATTGTAAGTGTTGCTATACATTCATTCATTCATTTTCCTAATCCTATTTAAGTATTGCAATTTCAATAAATGCTTCATTGAGTTCATTACACATATTACTGGTGCATTGTTATGGGCTGCAGGAATGAGAAACTGCAGAGGTTGGGTTTTTTTAAAATTCCCATTCATCCTGAAAATTCTGAGATTGAAAGAAATCAGCTCAGGTGTTTTCCAGAAATTTGCCACCTGGAGAGAGCTTGGGGCATCCTGTTTTCAACTTTTTGACTGTGTCTGTAATTTCTATAGAAAGGGAAGGGGGGTATTTTAAAATCTTACAACAGTAGCATAGCAAATTATGAGACATATGGACAGTCACTCCATCAAGCATTTATACGTTATGCAAGCTGCTGGCAGAGTTACCACTGGCATCATCTATTGTGTATAGGAAGAATGCCAATCTAATGTGTGATCTACATATGTAGCAGAATAAGGTTGCAAACTTCTGAGGTGGTAGAACAGACTGTCCAAACTGTAGGTGGGATAGCATTTTTTTTAATGACAAGAATGCAGTTTTAAAAGTAATGCAAATGGAGACCAGTACAGCCAGGGGTAAACTGGATTAGAATACCTCTCTGCTGTCGGCTTTAATAAATTATTAAATATCTGAAATTTAAATGAGTTTCCAAAAATGATACCTCCCACCACCACTTATTCTGAAGTGGAATGATCCATTCTTTCACCTCAAGAGAATACCAGTTCCCTTTACTTCTTGTGTAGACCAGGCCCAAGGAAGATTCTGTCCTGATCAAACGGTAGTCTGTCCATCAACCCTCAACTCACAACAGTTCTGAGCATTTCCAGAACCAACCTTGAGAAACCTTGTTTGCACATGCTCACTGAAGCCATGCAGTCAGTTATTAAAAACCTGGAAAACATCAGGATCTAAAAATCGGTTAGACAAATGCATGTGCCAATAGTGTGCCCTCCTCATAAGAAGCTAATATATGTACCACATCTGGAGTAATGGCTGCAGTTAGCTGTAAATCAATGTGTTTAATAGCTCCATGGAGCAATGGAAACACACTTTTCTTTGGAAAAAATAACTGTACTGATGGAAAAGTTGATTAAAATCAATTATTTTAAGATGAGGTTTCTTGCTTGGTGATTGAAATTGATCCACCTTCCTCAAATAAATGAGAATGAACACAGAGTGGCTAGCACCAGACGTGGACCCAATATAAATACTTAGTAACCCTTCCTCTAGCCCACTGTCACAAACCCAGGAAGCATACATTAAACTACCTTATACCAAGTCAGATTACGGGCCCACTTAAGCTCAGCACTGCTTGCCACTGTGACTGTAAACAGCTATCCAGGACATCAAGCAGAAAGAGGTCTTTCCACAGCATCTACAACCCAAGTTTCGTGAAGAGGAGATGCCAGGAATTGAACCTGGGACCTTCACTAGGCTCTACCCCTGAACCCTGGCATGTCAATAACAAAGTTTCTATGGCAAGTATCTGTGATGCCCCCCAGTGGATGAACAGGAATACTCTAACTTAAACAACAGATAAAATGTGAGAGTCCTTATCAGCACAAGAAGCAGTGTTTTAATCATGCACTTCAAACTACCCCTTTCCATTTCCCAACAGTATTTACCCCCCCCAACACTTACAAGCCCTTCACTTCAGCCACAGCCTCTTGCCGTGAAAGCTGAACTTTTCTGACATCCTCACGCCGCACGCTGTGGAACCTACGACGTGCCAGCTCTTCTTCAGTCAGACGGACACGGCATGTCTCCTGTAGGTAGCCTAGCATGGCAGGCACAGATATCAGGAGGGCACACAGCCCGTACCAAGCAGCTGATATGAAAGGAGATTGTTGTTATTAGGTGACCTAGTCAACAGTCAGCCACAGCACTACCACACCTCAAACCACCATCTACTTGCCAATCACACTATACCTTTACCTGCTCTCAGTTTACCCCGATGAAATCACTCGGCTGCCCACCTGGCCCAATCTCCCATGACATACCTCATTTCTATTTTTTTTCAGGGTTTTTTGCATTTGTGGGTGTATGTCCATGCCTGAAAGTCATGGCGACCTGTGGTGACTCCTACTGGGGCATGGAGGACGTTCAGAGAAGCGGCTTGATAGCCTGCCTCTGCCTCCTGATCCTGGTATTCTTTGGAGGTCTCCCATCCAAATACTTGCCAGAGTCAGCCCTGTTTAGCTTCCGAGATCTGACAAGATCAGGCTTGTCTGGGCTATCCAGGTTCAGGTGACATACCTCATTTCTGAAAGATAAATCACTCAGGTCCCCAGCCCACTCTTCTCACCTTCACTCAAAGTCAGCAGCAGAAAGTTGAGGCCCAGGCAGGTGAGAAGGGAGCAGACAGGCATCTGCCAGCTGTAACACAGGTAAGATTAAGCATTTTGTTGGTACCCAGTGAAATAGTTCAGCTGCATGAAGAGGAGACTGATGGGAGATGGAAAGGAAGAAGGGTAGTAATTTACAAACGTACAGAGGGACTGAAACGAAAAGGACATCAAGTTTAAGAAGAATGGGGACTAAAGCCCTAGCCATATCTTGCATTGAGTGCCCATGTATCAGGGATCTTTTAGCAAGCTACAAAGCTAGCAGCAGGTCTTTCTTAAACCCAACCATTCAGAGTGCTGAATATAGTAATATTTAACATCCCTTGGCACAGGACATAGCATACAACTTCTGAAATGAATACAAGGTCAAAAGGATAGTTTTCTCTCCTCCTCCCACAAGCAAAAGTGGTACTTGCAGAAAATTCAACTTCTCTGTCCTCATAATGAGAATATGCAAGAAACATTTCCTCAAGCCCACCCCCTTAAGGTATCACTGACACCCACCTGAGGAGGAACCACATCCCTTCAGCAATATCCTGCAGCGGCTCCAGGTACAGCTCAAGCCGCTTGTAGGACACCACTAAACTGAAGAGGTCCAATGAAGGGGGCTTGGGAGATGAGGGGGGAACAGGCTGGGGATCAGATGTTGTTGGGCTATCCAGCCCATTCCCTGTGGTGGTCCCGCCTTCACGCTCTGACACCTGCATACTATAGATGGAAAGGTCAGTCAGTGCCAAAACAACAAACCCCAAACAGTCCTACAAACAGCCCATGAAGAGAGCACCCTCTGAAGGCATCCACACGAGCCCAGCAATCCCAGTAACGCCATACGAAGAGGCTAAGGCTACCTTCACTACCACCCAGCAGGTCATGAAAAAGTGGAGATGTCTTGACTAAGTTTAATTGCTACCCTTCCGGGACTCCAGAACCTTTAAGGCAGAGTGCCAAAGCACAAATCCATTTGTGTTCCAGGTGCTGCAAGACAGTGGAAAGACAATGACCTTCTGCTTCACACTTCAGAAGGGTGCAAGCAAAGCTATCAAATAGGGGGTGGACAATGTTGACCTTAGTCTCATGCCACATACACGAAATCACATCCTTCCATTCCATACTAACTAGCTTGGAATAATCATAAAGATATAGAACTTCTGCACTGCCTTTTTATCTATGCCCTTTAACTTCAGCAAGTCACAGGCAAAGAGATCCTCCTACACAGGAGAAGTGGGGTGATCTTCTAAGGCATAAAGACAGGAAACTTAGTTACTACAGAAAACCCCACTACTATCGACCCCTTTCTCCAAAACAGATCAAACCAGCAACAAACGGGAGATGCTCTGACCTGCTTGTTCAGTGTGCAAAGAGCCAAAAATCACCCTTTGTAGACTCAGACAGAGGCTCTGCCAGCCCCCCCCCCCCCCCCCAGGGATTCCTCCGGCTTTAACAGGTAAGTTTAACAGGTAAGTTGCAGAAATTCAGCAGGTAAAATTCTCCCCATCATTTCGTCTCCAGGAAGACCCACCCGCCAAGATTCTGCGTGGCATGTAGTTACTAAAGGCACAGAAGCCCTTGCTGGGAGGAGACGACCGCCTAGATCCTACACAGCCTCACGTACAGGGATCCAGAGGAATAAGCTCCACCCTGCCTACGACAGGCATCGATGCCCAACGGAAAGGGAAGCGCAAGCACGCTAGCTCCCCCGGGCCCGATCCGCAGCTACCGCAACCCCAAATATGGGGAAAGGGCGGAGCCTCCCCACTGCCCGACCTCACCCCCTTGTTCCAAGTCGCCTCCGCCACCGCCACTTCCTGGGGAGAAAGACCCGGCTGTGCCGGAGCTCAACTGCGCAGCACCCGTTTTGCGGGAAGCGACGATCCGGCTCTTCCCATCTGATGCGGCCAGCCAATCAAGAGCACAAGGAAGCCGTTCTGCTCCCTGAAAAGCTCCGCCTCCTGAGTTACTAAAGAGCCGGAATGTCTTGATCCTATACGAAGCTGTAGTCTAGCAATTCTCCGGCCTAATTTATTTGACCCTGAAGTCGCGCTCTGTTTTAACAGTGTTGGGTACTGGATCTAAGCACGAGGAGAGAAATCAGTTAGATTCCGATCTCCCCCCCCCCCCTTCCCAACACCATCCTAGCCAGTCGTGTTCGGGAACGCCTTGTGCTCAACCTACTAGGGGCAAGAGGAGGGTTCCCCGGTACCACAGTAACATCGACTGGTGGATTTGGGGGTCCCAGTGAGATCCGCACGCTCCAGCAAAGTACAGAAGAGCGCATCCTTAGCAGGTACGCTGAAATCTGAAGGATGCTGTGTTCAGGATTGTGGCACATGAACGGAAGTGTAGGAGCCCAGCCCGAGTAGCCTTCGACAGAGGCTATTCGAGACTAGCATTTCTAGGGGGCAGATTATAGCAGAATTGTGTTGAGAGCACAAGGGATACCCTGTTGGGTCGCACTTGTAGTCCATCTAGTCTAGCATGCTGTTTCACAGAGTGGCCAGCAGATTGCCCGAGGGCCAACAAACAGGCACAGAAGCCAACACCTTTACCTGACGTTGCCTCCTCCTAGTATCCATATTCAGAGGATTATTGCCTCTGGATGTGAAAGTTTCCTTTAATTTGTGGTTGCCACTGATGGACCGCTGTTCAATGAATCTGTCTAATCCCTTTTTGAAGCACCCATGTTTGTGGTCATCCTTACTTTAACTGGCAGTGAATTCCACCATTTTGTCATTCCTTGAGTGAAAAAGTACTTTCTCTGCAAGCAAAAATGAACAGAAATTGAACATTCACTCTTTGTGTGTGTGTGCCTGCATGCGCGCCCATGCCTGGAAATCATGGTAACCTTTGGCAGTTCCTACTGGGGTATGGAGAACATTCAGAGAAGTGGCTTGATAGCCTGCCTCTGCCTCCCAGCCCTGGTATTCTTTGGAGGTCCCTCATCCAAATACTTGCCAGGGTCAGCCCTGCTTAGCTTCCGACTCTGAGATCTGCAAGATTGCGCTAGCCTGGGCTATTCAGGTCAGCCACCCTGAGCCACAAACAAACATTGACTCTTAATTGGTATGGGGCAGTTTCCAGCCTGCTATAGAAATCCTGCAGGAGTAAGTGCTTACAGTGATGGAGGAAAGTGCTGTCAAGTCACAACATAGTAACCCCTGGATGACCTGGATGGTGTCTCATCAAGGTGCTAACCCATGGCCGACCCTGCTTAGCTCCTGAGATTTGCTGCGATCAGGCTATCCTGGGCCATCCTCATCAGCAGAGTCAGTACTTATGGCACCTTTCACCATAAAGAAAGCTGCCATTTAAACATTTTGAAAATGCATCCCCTTTATCATACAAAATGGGCAGCCCTTCAAAATAAATAATAAATCAGTGTGGACAAAAGAAGGAAAGGCTTAGTCTTCCTTCATGTTGTAATGATGTACAATTACAGTGGCCAAATATGCATTTGGGCACTGACATTTAGGAAGACCTGGTCCAACCTGCAAGTCCATTGCTATGAAAGACTCTGTTTGTGACATTCAGAAATGAAGGGATGGCACTGTCCAAAGGGATAGTTATCAAGGTTCCACCATCCTAAATTCCTCAAGGGTAGTGTTAGTTTGTTTCTGCCAAAACAACAAGGAGCCATAAAGATTAACAAATGTATTTTTGATTCAATGCCTGCTTCGGCAGATTCATGAAGGTACCCTAAACTAAGACAAATAGGAAGAAACGTAAACACAAACAGAACTTTGAAATAAAAATAACCCACCACTGACGGAAAAGCACCTGAAACTATACACGGAAAAAAAACCTGCCTCACTCGAGCAATGGTTTTTATATTCGGAGGCTGGCCTCCCAAATAGATGGCTTGGTCCCGGTTTTGCAGCGTCTCCGGATTTTGTATGCACCGCCTCTGAGTCCTTCCAGCGTCGCTCTATTTCCGATTTTGAGCTAGACATTTGTAGGCCTAAACTCGGTTTTGTGATCACATGTAATAAGTGCGAGAACAGGACGCAGGATTCAGCATTCCAGGAATCTCCGGAGCAGGGGGGGGGGGCATGTATGCGCATTGTAAAGGCAAGCGCTTTGTTTGCTTAGCCTGGAAAACGAAAAAAGCAAGCATGAGTAATACAGGGTGAGATCTCAGAGACCACAAGCTAGAAACGGGAATAAGTAGGACGTTCTGCGGTCAGAGGGTGGCGCTTTCAAGGCTTCCTTCCCCCCACCCCCGCCCCGCAGGAAAGCAACTGAACACTTAAAGGAGGTTCATACGCTGTTAATTTTGTTCCACTTAAACTGCCCATCGTAGTTCTTTAGGAGGGCTATTTTAACGTACATTTCTAGTGTAGATACTCCGTTTTTGTGACAACTCGACTGCTGAAGTGCTCTTTCTTTTCCAAGGGCACGTTTACACAAGCTGGACAGAAACGCGACCAGAGCGCTGAGTTGGTAGAATGGACTGCACCACTGCAGACTCTGGGGGGAGAATTCATGCTCTGGTGGTTTCTTTGCATTAAAGCTACTTGCAAGTAGATAAATAGCGCAGTAGGGAGAAACCGTCTACCTCCATCTCTTTGTTCTCTGTTCTGGCTTTCCAGTGGCTGGAAATTTAAAATAAGGAGGACATTCCAAAATGTAATCCTGCATGGATTTATACCTGCACTCTCATTCCTGTGTCCCATCTGGTTCTCCTGATTGTGTGAACCAGGCCAAGATCTGGTAATCAGAAGCGGGGGTGGGGGGGTGGGGATGATACTTGTTAGATCGCGCTAACAAAGGACTCGTAGAGTGATTCAGCAAGTGATTCAGCTTTATTTAGAAGTAACGAACAAGCACTAACTCAGTAAGAAACCAGAACAGAAAACAGTGGGAGCTTATGCTCCTTTTAAACATAACCGGGCTAATGTAGCCACGCCTATTTACAAATAACAACCAATGAGATTGCTAGAATAAAGACCAATGGGAGTCTTTCCCTCCTAGGGAATGGTACCGTTCTGATTGGTCGCTGTTACGAAGCGACCAATAGGAAGTTCGCTCAGAGGAGCCCTGGTCTGGCTCGAAGCTTAACACGGGAGTCCTATGAGGTGATTCATGTAATCATTTCAATACATTACAATTCCTCCCCCCTAAGTTAAGCCATCATCCCAATTGTTTTATTATTTACAAACATGCAATCAACCTTTGTACATCAGTTATTCCAACAGTATTTACACTCATAGTCCTTCAGATAAGTCGGCATTTGCCGCGAACGCTGGGACCTGCGGAGCGGTGCAGGCTCCACGGGCAGACAAGGTTGTGGGTCAGAGTGGGGTTCACTACAGCCTGGATCAGGCACAGACTCGACTGGGATTTCAGCCCCGCACACAGGGTTCTGCCCTGACTCGGGGACAGTACCGGGCCTTTCGGTACTCACCGCCTGCTCTGGGGGTGTCCACTCGACATCAGGGGATTCAGCCGTCGGAGAGTCAGCGCTGTCCCTAGCCCAACGTCTCCTTAACTGATCTATGTGGCGCCGCCATATTCGACCGTCAGCTAACTGCACCACATACATTCGAGTACCCACAGAGTCGGATATAACCCCAGGAAGCCACAAGTGCCCGTTTGCATAATTTCGTGCGAAAACCTTGTCCCCTTTTTCAAACATGCGCACCTTCGGTTGCGCAGTGGTACGCTCGGACTGATCTTCTGTGAGGTCTGGGTGCATTCGGTTCAAACGGGTCGTGAGTCTCCGCCCCATTAACAATTCGGCCGGACTACGGCCTGTAGCACTACAGGGGGTGGTGTGCTGCAGCAAAAGAAAGGAGCCCAGCCTCTGGCTCCAGTCCCCTTCGTCCATTTTACCCAGGGCCTCTTTGGCCGTCCTGACCATCCGTTCGGCTTGGCCATTAGATGCCGGATGGAAAGGGGCCGAAGTCATTTGGCGTATGCCATTACTCGTGAGGAAGAGCCTAAATTCCTCAGACACAAATTGAGGCCCGTTGTCACTGACGATGACGTCAGGCAACCCGTGGGTGGCAAAAAGTCGGCGGAGCGCATGGATCACAGCAAGTGATGTGGTCGATTTCATATGCACGACCTCCAGCCATTTGGACATAGCGTCCACCACAATTAGGAACATTTGCCCTTGGAGAGGGCCAGCAAAATCTATATGCAATCTGGCCCAGGGTTTACCAGATGACTCCCAGCCTTGGGGTGTAGCTTGTGGGGGATCGGGTCTGACTTGCTGGCATTTGGGACACCCTCGTACCCATTCTTCGATCTCTTTGTCCAGCCCCGGCCACCAGACATACCCTCTGGCCAACGCTTTGGTGTGTACCATACCGGGGTGACCCTCGTGCAGCGACTCTAACACTCTCGTCCTGAGTTTGTCAGGAACCACCACCCTGTTCCCCCATAATACACAGCCCTTAGAAATGGATAGTTCATTTTGACGGCTTTTGTAAGGGCCGAACTCCGGTTCAACGCTTCCAACCGGCCACCCCCTCCAAACCCAGTTTAATACTCGGGACAGCACGCTATCCTTGGCCGTGTGTGCTGCAATGTCCCTGGATGATACCGGGGGTCGAGGAAGCTCCTCAATTGCCAAGACCTCACAGGCGGGGGCAGGGTCTGCGCCAATGTCCGGCACCGGGCACCGGCTGAGGGCATCCGCATGCCCAATCGCTTTCCCAGGCCGGTGCTCTAAGTCAAAATCATAAGCCTGCAAAAATATCGCCCATCTAAGCATGCGTGGGGACATGATGTTTGGCAATTGCTTATCGGGCGCAAAAATCCCCAGTAGCGGCTTGTGGTCAGTGACCAGCAAAAATCGTCTGCCAAAAATAAAATCATGGAACTTTTTGACAGCCGCTACCAACGCCAGACCCTCCTTGTCTATCTGGGCATAGTTCCGCTCTGCCGCAGATAGTGATCTAGAATAAAAAGCGATAGGCGCTTCGCTCCCATCAGGCATCAGATGGCTTAAAACTGCGCCTACTCCAAACGGTGAAGCGTCAGCAGCTAACACCAGGAGCTTGTGTTCATCATAATGCGTGAGTACGGCATTAGATGTCAGCAGCTCCTTGACTCCCACAAAAGCCTTTTCCTCGGCCTGCCCCCACTTCCATTTTGCCTCCTTGTGCAAAAGCGCGTGCAAAGGGGCCGCCACTGATGCCTTATGCGGTAAAAACGCATGATAAAAATTCAGGAGTCCTAAAAAGGATTGGAGCTCCTTCTTACTCACCGGCCTGGGGGCGTTTTGGATTGCAGATACCTTCTCATCCGTGGGGTGGACTCCCTCTGCGTCAATGCGAAACCCCAGGAAGTCCACACTTTCCACCCCGAGCGTGCATTTTGAGCGCTTAACTCTGAGGCCGGCATTTTGAAAACGCCTGAGGACCTCTTTAACCCGGTCCAGTAGTTCCTGTTCAGACCCGCCCGCAATCAGCACGTCGTCAAAATAGGGCACTGTGCCAGGTACCCCCCTTAGTAGACGTTCCATGAGGCCCTGAAAAATCCCAGGTGCTACGTTGACCCCGAATTGCAGCCTGTTCACTTTAAAAGCCCCTTGGTGGGTTACAATTGTTTGGGCCTCGGCAGCCTCCGGGGTGACAGGCAACTGCTGGTATGCCTGGGCCAGGTCAAATTTGGCGAAAATCTTGCCACCCCCCAGGGAAGCCAAAATGTGGCTTATTACCGGGACCGGGTACGAATGTTGCTGCAGCGCCTTGTTAATCGTACATTTGTAATCGGCGCATAGTCGTATGGACCCATCTGATTTGACAGGGGTTACGATCGGGGTCTCCCATTTGCTGTATGGTACTGGCTCTAAAACCCCTTGCTCAACTAGTTTGTCAATCTCTTTTTCCACCTTATGTTTGAGAGACACAGGTACTTTCCGATACTTCAACCTAATAGGTTTGACTGACGGATCTAAGTCAAACGCAACCGGGGGGCCCTTGTACCTTCCCAACCCTTCGGCAAATACATCAGGGAACAGGTCGTACAGCATGCCCCATTTATTTTCAGACATCCTGTTAATCCCAGAAATACCGATGCCCAATGGCTCAAACCAATCTAACCCTAGCAGGTTAACCCGGTCTCCCTCTGCAATCAGGAATGACAGTTTAACACATTTCCCCTTATACTCAACAGTAACAGAGTCCCGTCCGGCCAAGGGAATTCGGTTGCCCTGGAAGTCGGACACTCTGGTTCCCGCAGGCTGGAGCCGCCGCCGGCTTCGGTTCGGGAACAACTGGCGCCAGGACGCGGCAGAAATCACCGTCACGGACGATCCTGAGTCCACCTCCATTGTACAGGGTCGGCCGTCGAGGAGTGGAGTCACGGTGATCTTGCCCTGGCTGCTGGTGCGATTTACGGCCGATGCGCTCGACAAGGTCGCCGTCAACTGGCAGCTTGCTTCCGATGCTGAGGAACGGGTCTTGCCTTGGGTGCTGACTGGAGTGCCCCTCTGCGCTGACCGGTTGTTAGTTGAGGGATCCTTCTTCGCTGATCTGCAGACTCTGGCCAGATGACCACGCCGCCCACACGCTCTGCAGTCGACATCACGAGCCCAACAGGAGCCGCGCTGGTGCTTCCCGCCACAACCGGAGCAAGGCTTGACGTTGGTAGTCTTCGCTGGGGTCCGCTTGCCTCGAACCGCGTTGACGTCATCATCCGCGTCTTCGCCCTCGCTGTCTCGTTGAGCGTGTATACTGGGCTCTGCCACCCGCTGGCGGACCTCCTTCGTGGACTTCTCCGCTGCTTCCGCGGCCACGGCCTCTTCGTAGGCCACTGCCCAGGTCAGGGTGGTGCGGGCGAACAGCCTCTGTTGCAGCCTTTCATCTTTGAGACCGCAGACGAGACGGTCTCTGAGGGCTTCCTCCACGTTGTGGAAATTACATGGCCGTGCGGCTTTGCGAAGGGCCGCCACGAAATCTGCGATGGTCTCGCCTCCGGCCTGGTTCCGCTTGTAAAAAGCGTGCCGGCAGGCGATCTCCGACGGTTGTGGAGAATAGTGAGCCTTAAGCTTCTCCGTGATGTCAGCGTAGGTGACAGTCTTTATATCAGTTGGGGCCACCAACGACCTGGCTATGTCGAAGGTCCCCTTCCCGCAGGAACTCAGGAGGCATGCTCGTTTCTTCGCCTCATCGGTGATGTCGTGGGTCTCCAGATGGAACTCGAACCTGGACAGGTAGGAGTCCCAGTCTTCTGAGGAGGGTTCGAAGCACTCGAACTTCTGGCTTCCAGCCATCGGGGGAGACTTGGGCACCGGAGCTGGTGGCGCCTCCGCCGGATCGGCTGCTGTGCTCTGCTCGCTTTCTTCCGAGTCCGAAGTGTGGATGTCCGCAGGGCTGCCTACCTGCTCTAACATCCCACCTTCGTCGCCAATTGTTAGATCGCGCTAACAAAGGACTCGTAGAGTGATTCAGCAAGTGATTCAGCTTTATTTAGAAGTAACGAACAAGCACTAACTCAGTAAGAAACCAGAACAGAAAACAGTGGGAGCTTATGCTCCTTTTAAACATAACCGGGCTAATGTAGCCACGCCTATTTACAAATAACAACCAATGAGATTGCTAGAATAAAGACCAATGGGAGTCTTTCCCTCCTAGGGAATGGTATCGTTCTGATTGGTCGCTGTTACGAAGCGACCAATAGGAAGTTCGCTCAGAGGAGCCCTGGTCTGGCTCGAAGCTTAACATGGGAGTCCTATGAGGTGATTCATGTAATCATTTCAATACATTACAATACTGTATCTTATCGTTTTGTCTGGGAACACTATGGTTATCTGGCGTCAGGGGCTGGTCAGTGTAGAGTCCCATCCTGAAAGGCTTAAAAGCTGAGGTGGGCCTGGGCTTGTCCTGTTGGGAAATCCATGGCCAGGCAGAAAGGGAAGAACTAACTTGGTGACACTGTGATTAGGGTTTGATGCTCAATAAAGCATGTTGTTTTGTGCCCTTGTTCCAGTTTGGGGGAGCTGTGGGATTACTTGTTTGACACCTACTGCAAATCAGACTGCATCTTTAGTTGATGAATTTGTTTCAGTTAAATGATGCAAACCTATGGCTGCAATCACACACACTAAATAATCCACTTTCAATCCACTTTCAATGCACTTTCCAACTGGATTTTACTGTGTGAGCTGGCAAAATCCAGTTTGAAAGTGAGTTTACACCCTGGTAATTTTGCATAGAATTGCAGCCTAAAAGTATGTTAATTGGTTTAGAAGGCACCTCTAATTAATTGAATTGAGTGGTATTTAAAAAAATAGTTAACACAACTGTGAATAACAGACACCATTTTAGCTGTTCTCTACCAGAAGGAGTGCTTCTAAAACAATGCCAGCTGGAACAAGTACATGCACTATTAAATAATGATCCCCCCCCCGAACTATTTAGTTCATGTGCAGATTTAATCAACCGATTAATCAAAACACAAAATGCGAGGGAATTGGATATAGACTGCGAGGCTTTCGCAAGCTATTTTGCAGATAAAGTCTTGTTGCTCCGCCGCGACCTTCCTGCCACAGTTGAGACAGTGAGCGAACTCGAGGCTCCATGCATGTCTTCTGGTCCCATTCTGGATTATTTCAGTCCACTCAGCCTAGAGGAAATTGACAGATTGATCTCAAGGAAGCCCTCTCCTAAAAAAAACCATCTTCAGATCTGGCCAAATTGGCCAACTATCGGCCGGTTTCCAATTTGCCCTATTTGGGCAAATTAATAGAGAGGCCGGTGGTGATACAGTAGCAGAGCTTTATTGATGACACTTCCATGCTAGATCCCTTCCAGTCCGGCTTCCACCCAGGCCATGGGACAGAGACAGCACCACGCTATGGTCACCTCAAAGTTGGACTACTGCAATGCTCTCTACATGGGGCTGCCTTTGGTGCAAGTCCGGAAGCTGCAGCTGGTGCAAAATGTGGCGGCCAGGCTGTTGATGGGTCTCCCTATGTGGGAGCACATCCAGCCTGTGCTAAAGACTGCACTGGCTGCCAATAGCATACCGGATTTGTTTAAAGGTGCTGTTTTTGACCTTTAAAGCCCTTTATGGTCAGGGACCTGCCTATCTGAGGGACCGCCTTTCCCCACATGTTCCCCAGAGAGCACTGCGATCAGGTCCCAAGGACGCCAGATTGACATCGACCAGGACTAGGGCGTTCTCTTTGGCAGCTCCGACCTATTGGAATGTGCTCCCTGGTGAGATCAGGGACCTGGGACAGTTCTGCAGGGCCATGAAAATGGAGCTTTTCCGGCAGGCATTCCGATAGGAGCTGCACCTTATCATCTATGCCATGTGCCGACTTACTGCCGGCCGAAGCTACCTGGAGTGGATGCACCGCTGAACATGCTCTTAAACGCACATTACTGTGTCTGGATCACCATTGATATATTATCTAAACTGTGTATTATGTAGTTTATTGTGTATTTTATATTGAGAAGTATTTTTGTATTTATTGGGTTTTTTCTATGGCCGTGGTGAGAAAAGAGATGGGCTTCCCCTCTCCTTGCAGTAAAGGTTGATGGACAAAGAAACGGAAAAGAACAATAAAACTCCTATCTTTGCGCCTCTGAGCTCAGGAAATTACTCTTAATTTGCTAGTCAGAGGGAAGCTTCTGGGACCCCTAACTCTGGACTCCAATTCCCAGGTGCAACTATAATGTACCTTTTACATTAACGCTGGCTGGGGGCAGCACACGCCCTGAGCCTGCCTTGGCGGAGAGGGCGGGGTAAAAGTTTACATAATAAATCAACTATCAGTTTAATCCTGTCCTCAGAAAGTACAAGTGATCTGTTCCACAAGATCCAAGAAATCAAAGGGAAATTTAAAGCACAGTCACACTGAAAGATCAACACAGTAATACATTAACGGAAAAGGGCAAAATAAAGGAAAGATAGGAACAATACACTGAAGAACTATACAAAAGATATGAAAGGATGATAGATTCCTTCCAAGAAAAATCTTTAGAAGAAGAAGAATCTACAGTTTTAGAAAGTGAAATGAGAACTGGCTACACTGAGTGTAATTGGGGAAAACAGATCACCAGGAGTAGATGAGATACCAATAGAACTATCCCAAGCCATATAAATGGAGTCCATCAAAATCTTAACAAGATTATGCTAACAAATATGGAAAACAAAACACAGGCCCACAGACTGGAAATGCTCAATTTACATTCAATTTTGGAAAAAGGAGATGTCAAAGACTGCAGCAACCACTGGACCATCGCTTTAATTTCTCATACATGTACTAAAGTGATGCTCAAAATCTTACAATAAAGATTGCTGCCATATATGGAATGAGAAATGCCAGATGTTCGAGCTGGATTCATAAAAGGAAGAGGCACTAGAGATCATGTTGCAAATTTATGTTGGTTACTGGAGCATACCAGAGAATTTCAAAAGAAAATCAGGTTGTGTTTTGTTGATTACAGCAAAGCTTTTAACTGTGTGGATAATAAAAAGCTATGCTTGATTTTAAAAGAAATGGATGTGCCACATCATTTGATTGTTTTGATGTGCTACCTGTACTCTGGACAAGTGGCTACTGTTAGGACAGAATACTGAGAAACAGAATGATTTCCAAGTGGCAAAGGTGCCAGACAAGGATGCATTTTATCTCCCTATGCCTTCAATATGTATGCAGAACATATCATAAGGAAAACTGGATTAGATTTAGATGAAGGTGGAGTGAAAATGGTGGAAGGAACATTGTTTAAGATATGCAGATGATACCACATTGCTGGCAGAAAATAGTGAAGACTTTTTAAAAAAGATAATGTTTATTAATTAATGAGAAAAAAGAAAGACAGAAAACTACAAAGAGAAACTAACATACAGTAAACATACAACAATAAACATACACTAAACATACAACAAACATACAACAAATATGGAGTGCTGGCTCTTCAGCTTTGAAACGGAGATGAGCACCGCAACCCTAGAGTCGGACTCGACTGGCTTTCGAGCAAGGGAACCTTTACCTTTACCTTTACTCATTACTGTTTAGGTTTTACATAGATGGAATAATTTATTTTATACACCAAGTCTATTTTAACTATTTGAAATATAGAGCTTAAACATTAGTAATTATATTATGTTAGACAACTTTTAAGATATTCCTCAATCCATTTATAAAATCTTGACCAATTTGTAATGTATTGAAACGATTACATGAATCACCTCATAGGACTCCTATGTTAAGCTTCGAGCCAGACCAGGGCTCCTCTGAGCGAACTTCCTATTGGTCGCTTCGTAACAGCGACCAATCAGAACGATACCATTCCCTAGGAGGGAAAGACTCCCATTGGTCCTTAACTAAGCAATCTCATTGGTTGTTAATTGTAAATAGGCGTGGCTACATTAGCCCGGTTATGTTTAAAAGGAGCATAAGCTCCCACTGTTTTCTGTTCTGGTTTCTTACTGAGTTGAGTGCTTGTTCGTTACTTCCAATAAAGCTGAATCACTTGCTGAATCACTCTAAGAGTCCTTTGTTAGCGCGTTCTAACAATTGGCGACGAGGATGGGATGTTAGAGCAGGTAGGCAGCCCTGCGGACATCCACACTTCGGACTCGGAAGAAAGCGAGCAGAGCACAGCAGCCGATCCGGCGGAGGCGCCACCAGCTCCGGTGCCCAAGTCTCCCACGATGGCTGGAAGCCAGAAGTTCGAGTGCTTCGAACCCTCCTCAGAAGACTGGGACTCCTACCTATCCAGGTTCGAGTTCCATCTGGAGACACACGACATTACAGACGAGGCCAAGAAACGGGCGTGCCTCCTGAGTTCCTGCGGGAAGGGGACCTTCGACATAGCCAGGTCGTTGGTGGCCCCAACTGATATAAAGACTGTCACCTACGCTGACATCACTGAGAAGCTTAAGGCTCACTATTCTCCACAACCGTCGGAGATCGCCTGCCGGCACGCTTTTTACAAGCGGAACCAGGCCGGAGGCGAGACCATCGCAGATTTCGTGGCGGCCCTTCGCAAAGCCGCACGACCATGTAATTTCCACAACGTGGAGGAAGCCCTCAGAGACCGTCTCGTCTGCGGTCTCAAAGATGAAAGGCTGCAACAGAGGCTGTTCGCCCGCACCACCCTGACCTGGGCAGTGGCCTACGAAGAGGCCATGGCCGCGGAAGCAGCGGAGAAGTCCACGAAGGAGGTCCGCCAGCGGGTGGCAGAGCCCAGTATACACGCTCAACGAGACAGCGAGGGCGAAGACGCGGATGATGACGTCAACGCGGTTCGAGGCAAGCGGACCCCAGCGAAGACTACCAACGTCAAGCCTTGCTCCGGTTGTGGCGGGAAACACCAGCGCGACTCCTGTTGGGCTCGTGATGTCGACTGCAGAGCGTGTGGGCGGCGTGGTCATCTGGCCAGAGTCTGCAGATCAGCAAAGAAGGATCCCTCAACTAACAACCGGTCAGCGCAGAGGGGCACTCCAGTCAGCACCCAAGGCAAGACCCGTTCCTCAGCATCGGAAGCAAGCTGCCAGTTGACGGCGACCTTGTCGAGCGCATCGGCCGTAAATCGCACCAGCAGCCAGGGCAAGATCACCGTGACTCCACTCCTCGACGGCCGACCCTGTACAATGGAGGTGGACTCAGGATCGTCCGTGACGGTGATTTCTGCCGCGTCCTGGCGCCAGTTGTTCCCGAACCGAAGCCGGCGGCGGCTCCAGCCTGCGGGAACCAGAGTGTCCGACTTCCAGGGCAACCGAATTCCCTTGGCCGGACGGGACTCTGTTACTGTTGAGTATAAGGGGAAATGTGTTAAACTGTCATTCCTGATTGCAGAGGGAGACCGGGTTAACCTGCTAGGGTTAGATTGGTTTGAGCCATTGGGCATTGGTATTTCTGGGATTAACAGGATGTCTGAAAATAAATGGGGCATGCTGTACGACCTGTTCCCTGATGTATTTGCCGAAGGGTTGGGGAGGTACAAGGGCCCCCCGGTTGCGTTTGACTTAGATCCGTCAGTCAAACCTATTAGGTTGAAGTATCGGAAAGTACCTGTGTCTCTCAAACATAAGGTGGAAAAAGAGATTGACAAACTAGTTGAGCAAGGGGTTTTAGAGCCAGTACCATACAGCAAATGGGAGACCCCGATCGTAACCCCTGTCAAATCAGATGGGTCCATACGACTATGCGCCGATTACAAATGTACGATTAACAAGGCGCTGCAGCAACATTCGTACCCGGTCCCGGTAATAAGCCACATTTTGGCTTCCCTGGGGGGTGGCAAGATTTTCGCCAAATTTGACCTGGCCCAGGCATACCAGCAGTTGCCTGTCACCCCGGAGGCTGCCGAGGCCCAAACAATTGTAACCCACCAAGGGGCTTTTAAAGTGAACAGGCTGCAATTCGGGGTCAACGTAGCACCTGGGATTTTTCAGGGCCTCATGGAACGTCTACTAAGGGGGGTACCTGGCACAGTGCCCTATTTTGACGACGTGCTGATTGCGGGCGGGTCTGAACAGGAACTACTGGACCGGGTTAAAGAGGTCCTCAGGCGTTTTCAAAATGCCGGTCTCAGAGTTAAGCGCTCAAAATGCACGCTCGGGGTGGAAAGTGTGGACTTCCTGGGGTTTCGCATTGACGCAGAGGGAGTCCACCCCACGGATGAGAAGGTATCTGCAATCCAAAACGCCCCCAGGCCGGTGAGTAAGAAGGAGCTCCAATCCTTTTTAGGACTCCTGAATTTTTATCATGCGTTTTTACCGCATAAGGCATCAGTGGCGGCCCCTTTGCACGCGCTTTTGCACAAGGAGGCAAAATGGAAGTGGGGGCAGGCCGAGGAAAAGGCTTTTGTGGGAGTCAAGGAGCTGCTGACATCTAATGCCGTACTCACGCATTATGATGAACACAAGCTCCTGGTGTTAGCTGCTGACGCTTCACCTTTTGGAGTAGGCGCAGTTTTAAGCCATCTGATGCCTGATGGGAGCGAAGCGCCTATCGCTTTTTATTCTAGATCACTATCTGCGGCAGAGCGGAACTATGCCCAGATAGACAAGGAGGGTCTGGCGTTGGTAGCGGCTGTCAAAAAGTTCCATGATTTTATTTTTGGCAGACGATTTTTGCTGGTCACTGACCACAAGCCGCTACTGGGGATTTTTGCGCCCGATAAGCAATTGCCAAACATCATGTCCCCACGCATGCTTAGATGGGCGATATTTTTGCAGGCTTATGATTTTGACTTAGAGCACCGGCCTGGGAAAGCGATTGGGCATGCGGATGCCCTCAGCCGGTGCCCGGTGCCGGACATTGGCGCAGACCCTGCCCCCGCCTGTGAGGTCTTGGCAATTGAGGAGCTTCCTCGACCCCCGGTATCATCCAGGGACATTGCAGCACACACGGCCAAGGATAGCGTGCTGTCCCGAGTATTAAACTGGGTTTGGAGGGGGTGGCCGGTTGGAAGCGTTGAACCGGAGTTCGGCCCTTACAAAAGCCGTCAAAATGAACTATCCATTTCTAAGGGCTGTGTATTATGGGGGAACAGGGTGGTGGTTCCTGACAAACTCAGGACGAGAGTGTTAGAGTCGCTGCACGAGGGTCACCCCGGTATGGTACACACCAAAGCGTTGGCCAGAGGGTATGTCTGGTGGCCGGGGCTGGACAAAGAGATCGAAGAATGGGTACGAGGGTGTCCCAAATGCCAGCAAGTCAGACCCGATCCCCCACAAGCTACACCCCAAGGCTGGGAGTCATCTGGTAAACCCTGGGCCAGATTGCATATAGATTTTGCTGGCCCTCTCCAAGGGCAAATGTTCCTAATTGTGGTGGACGCTATGTCCAAATGGCTGGAGGTCGTGCATATGAAATCGACCACATCACTTGCTGTGATCCATGCGCTCCGCCGACTTTTTGCCACCCACGGGTTGCCTGACGTCATCGTCAGTGACAACGGGCCTCAATTTGTGTCTGAGGAATTTAGGCTCTTCCTCACGAGTAATGGCATACGCCAAATGACTTCGGCCCCTTTCCATCCGGCATCTAATGGCCAAGCCGAACGGATGGTCAGGACGGCCAAAGAGGCCCTGGGTAAAATGGACGAAGGGGACTGGAGCCAGAGGCTGGGCTCCTTTCTTTTGCTGCAGCACACCACCCCCTGTAGTGCTACAGGCCGTAGTCCGGCCGAATTGTTAATGGGGCGGAGACTCACGACCCGTTTGAACCGAATGCACCCAGACCTCACTGAAGAGCAATCCGAGCGTACCACGGCGCAACCGAAGGTGCGCATGTTTGAAAAAGGGGACAAGGTTTTCGCACGAAATTATGCAAACGGGCACTTATGGCTTCCTGGGGTTATATCCGACTCTGTGGGTACTCGAATGTATGTGGTGCAGTTAGCTGACGGTCGAATATGGCGGCGCCACATAGATCAGTTAAGGAGACGTTGGGCTAGGGACAGCGCTGACTCTCCGACGGCTGAATCCCCTGATGTCGAGTGGACACCCCCAGAGCAGGCGGTGAGTACCGAAAGGCCCGGTACTGTCCCCGAGTCAGGGCAGAACCCTGTGTGCGGGGCTGAAATCCCAGTCGAGTCTGTGCCTGATCCAGGCTGTAGTGAACCCCACTCTGACCCACAACCTTGTCTGCCCATGGAGCCTGCACCGCTCCGCAGGTCCCAGCGTTCGCGGCAAATGCCGACTTATCTGAAGGACTATGAGTGCAGGCTGTAGTGAACCCCACAGTGACTCACAACCTTGTGTGCCCATAGAGCCTGCACCGCTTCGCAGGTCTCAGCGTACGCGGCAGATGCCGACTTATCTAAAAGACTACGATTGTAATAAAGTATTTTGGACCAGTTGATGTACAACAGCATGACTTGAATGTATGTAAATAATTAAACAAATGGATGATGACTTAACTTAGGGGGGAGGAATTGTAATGTATTGAAACGATTACATGAATCACCTAATAGGACTCCTATGTTAAGCTTCGAGCCAGACCAGGGCTCCTCTGAGCGAACTTCCTATTGGTCGCTTCGTAACAGCGACCAATCAGAACGATACCATTCCCTAGGAGGGAAAGACTCCCATTGGTCCTTAACTAAGCAATCTCATTGGTTGTTAATTGTAAATAGGCGTGGCTACATTAGCCCGGTTATGTTTAAAAGGAGCATAAGCTCCCACTGTTTTCTGTTCTGGTTTCTTACTGAGTTGAGTGCTTGTTCGTTACTTCCAATAAAGCTGAATCACTTGCTGAATCACTCTAAGAGTCCTTTGTTAGCGCGATCTAACACAATTCTTCTCAAAGATTGCCTTCCATAGCGTGTCCAAAATTTTTACAAAATCTCTTTATCTTGTAATTGTAAAGTTAATTTGTCCATATTTTTTGCAATATCTCATGTATCCATATCCAATACTTTTTTGCTATCTGGCGATTCCACCACATATGAAAAAAAAACCCAACATTTTATTTACATTTCCAGCATACATTTGACATATTTGGGTTATGGATACCACTTTGCTAAGTTTTCTGGTGTCATATGCCATCTATAGAACATTTTATATATATTTTCTTTGTATGGTATAGCCTTTGTGTATTTTATGTTTGTTTTCCATAGAAAATAGTGAAGACTTGAAATGGCTCCCAATGAAGGTTAAAGCAGAAAGTGCTAAAAAAGGATTACAGCTGAACATCAATACAAAAGTAATGACTACTGGGGAATTGCACAACTTTAAGGTTGCCAATGAAGAAATTGAAATTGTTACAAGATTTTCTATTCTTTGGCCAAGTCATCAACCGAAAGGGAGACTGCAACCAAGACAACAGAAGGAGATTGAGACTGGGAAGGGCAGCCATGAAGGAGCTAGAAAAGATTCTTAAGTGTAAGGATGTATCACTGGCGACCAAGAACAAGATAATTGGTCCATTCATCGCTCTTTGGTTAACACGCTGTATTATCTTGAGCATTAATGTGCGGCTTATTCCAACCTTTATATAAAACTGGCCCCAATCCTGGCCTATATGGCTAGGTTCATACGGAGGTGAACACAGTGTTGCCACTTTCCACTTGGGAAATTCCTGGAGATTTGTAGGGAGGTGCTTGGGTGCGTGTAGTTTGAGGAGGGGATTCAGTGGGGATATGATGCCAGAGTTTGCCCTCCAAAGCTCCAGGGAACTGATCTCTTGTAACCAATTATAATTCCAGGGGAACCCCAGGGCCCACCTTACATTTGTTAACCCTCATTGAGGGGAGCAGAGAAAGTAGGCATGTTATAGAATGAATCAAGATCCTATCCTCTCTATTTTTCTCCTTTCTATAACTATGTAATTAGGAATGGCTCAGCAGAATGGGAAATTCAGCTTCCATCCTGCTTTTGCCCACATCTTTTGATTCTGACATTATTATTGCCGCAGACAAGCACAAATAAGTCTTGCCTTCCCCACAGTGACTCAAATCTGTTTCCCATTGCAGTGCTTTTACACTAGGCAGTTACTGTGAGTTTCCTGTTCTGGTGGTCTCTGCCTCTTCATCATGCCACCCTTGCTCTTACAAAAAAGCTTGTTTCCCTCAACACATATCATAGATAATTTTGAGAGGATGAAGAGTACTGGCCGATTAGTGGGACCTGAATTCTCCTGGGGAATCCATGGGGCTCTCTAGACATGGTTTCTACCCACAGGAGTATGAAGCTGGCAATCAGGTTAGCAATGTCATCTCTTCTGTTGCCATCCTACCATCTTTGTTTGCTAGGTAGGGTTGCCAGGTCTGTGTTGGAAAATACCTGGAAACTTTGGGGGTGGATCTGGGAGAGGGTGGAGTTGGGGGAGGGGAGGGGCCTCAGCATGGCACAGTGCCATAGAACCCACCCTTCAAAGCAGCCATTTTCTCCAGGGGAACTGATCTCTGTCAGCTGGGGACCAGTTGTAAAAGCGGGGTATTCCCAGGCCCCACCTGGAGGTTGGCAACCCTATTGCCAGGGGGAAAGGCGGTTTTTGCAGGCTGCTATTATTTGGATACCAAGGGATTCAAATTTTTACCTGAATGGTAGGTGATGTGCGGCTGGCACTACCTGCTTTTTCCACTATGCAATGACTTGCACAAGGGAATGGTTCTAGGCAATGGTCTTTCCCTGATCGACTCACTGTGCACGTAGACTGAGAATGTAATGGGGAGAAGGATGTCACAAGGTTCTGCTGCCCCCAGGCATAGATTGATGCCTTTAATGTGTGGGTAATATGAAAACATTATCAGTATGCAATGCTGTGATTGGGGGCGGAATGGGGCAGTGGTAGCCATAGAGCTATGGGGTGCCCATTCATATGGATATGTAACTCCTTGTTTTGACTGGTATTTTGCTTTCTGCTTTGCCATTTGGAAGTCACAGGCTTACCAGGCTGCTGATGTAACAAGATCACAGGACTGAACTACCTGCTTTCTTTTATCAGGAGACAGTCCTAATAGCAAACTCTTCTTAAAACATTTGCAGCATGTGATTCAAAATATGGCTTGGATTCATATTTCTAATTCTTGAAAAGAGCTCTCTGAAACCAAAATGCTCGTAGGGTCTTCTCCAAAAATAAGTTGGTGCAATAACTAATACCTTCATCTCTCAGTATGTCCATCTACCCCTAATACACAATGTCACAGCTCCTCGGCCATCTGCTAGCTGAGGAAGTAGCAGGGCTGTATGCTGTTTAGCACCTGACCTTTCTCCACCCATTTGCTCAGAGGCTGCTCTGTTCTTCCTGCCTGAAATGTCAAATGCCAGAACTGGCTGAGAGGCAGAAAAGAATTTGGAGACATTATCTCAGGATCTTTAAAGCTTGGGTTCATGCTGTCTCTCAGCCATCTCATAGTTGCCCTGAGCTGACCACACTGTGCCACATGCCATGAACTTCTGTTGCTGCTGTGTGAGCCAGTGTGGACTGCTTGGAGAAAGCACAATGAATATCCATCAATAAAGACATCAAACCAGAGCTGCTACTAGGCAAATTGCAGGGTACTAGTTTCATTCTTTGCTTGGTCAATCTCATGCCCCAGTATATATGTACTCCTAGAATGTGGGTTATTCCCAGTATTCCCACTGAGCTTAGTATGAGCTAGCTCAGTTTTTTAGCCTCTGGCTCACACATTTTTGTCTTAGCTCAGGAAGGATGGCTCCAGAGCAAACTAATTTATGCAGTTGCCAAATCACTTGCTCACATCTTTAATGCCAGGAGCTCACAAAGTTGAATTTTTGCTCACAAGACTCCACAGCTGAGAGAGGGCATTGGTTATTCCTCCTTTTAGACTTACCAGTGGTCCTGATTTTCCTAGATCATAGTCCTGAAAATAATTCGAATGGTACATTTTTAAAAAAGTAACATCTTTCAGACTACAGAACTGTTCTAAATGTTTCATACAGAAAAAAAGAATATGCAGCATTTGAACTATTCAGATGCCTATGTCATCCCCTGCTCTCATGACTGACTACCATAGTAGCCAATGTCTGCAGTACTCATCTTGTATACCAATTTCAAAGGACCCTGTGAACGTCTTGACTCGTGTGGTGGCAGCAACCCAGCACTAATGGAATGCTTTGCCAATTACTTAAAATGGAATGACAAATAAATGAAGATCAGTATGTCTGAATAAATTATTAGCATGTAAGTTGTGGGAAACTGTCAGATTGTTTGAGGGTTTCCCTAACTGTGTGGGTATTAGGTAGTCTGGTGGCAGTGAAATGCTGGTTTCAAGGCCCTTTAAGACAGATCTCTCCCATTCCTTTGGAATCTCTACATATCTGAGATAGGAGCAATGTACTTTCTCCACCCAAATCAGTTAGTGACAGTTTCAGACAAAGAATATGAAGAATATATATAGGAACAACTTACTAGTTGCTTCTCTTCATTAAAATCAAGTCATCCTTGATTTGAGAAACAGATTCTTTCTTCTATTGGAGACTTCAAGGAGGGTGTCACCCCTGGTAGGCCTTGTAATAGGTGACGGCTGTCATTATCATACTCTGTGAATATCTGTGTGGCCTCTGGACATTTTCAGAAGACTGATTGCTGATCTATATAGAAATAGTATGTTCTTTTTTGAGATGTACATTTGGGATCTACAGGGCTATGGGGGGAATCTGCCCCTGAATTTTTAAAGAAATGTTTTATTATGAAAAGAAAAACACAGTCACTCTGTACTTGACAGATCAAAGATATTGCTCCACACAAAAGTTTATTAAAACGTATATTACTTATAAAATGGGAAGACGGGTCTGGAATGTAACCTTTAGGACACAGCCATATTCAAATTAGATTCCTGTATAGAAACTGATAATAGGAGTCAGAATCAAAGTGTGAAATGTTGAGAAGTAAGAATTGGCTGAAAAGCCTTAAATGTCTTGGCCAGCCTCGTATGTCAGAGTGCTTCTCCTTCCACCATGGCAGCACTGATTTCTTTTCCCCAGTTAGTACACTGGGAGCACACTGTGGCAGGAGGAACAAAAAACTGATGTCACATTTATTGCTCAGATTTACTCCACACTGCTGTTGAGGCACACAGCAAGCTCCAGGGAAGCTGCAAAGCCCCTGACGTCCCTCCCCCAAACAAAAAAGGTGGCAAGAGTCTAACATAGTTGCACTCTCTCCCAGTTCTTCTCAGTGGCTTCCTGTACCAGGTGGAGGGGGTGCCCTCAAGATGAAGTCCTGGATTCAGCATATGTGAGGCTTATGACTCCGTAGCTTCCTTACCACCTGGAAGGAAAAGATAGTCACTGACACCTCAGATAGGTTACCACCATTCTTACTGGCAATGGCTCCCAAATAAACTTCCTTGGCTGACAGTGCCTTCAAGTCCCTCTTGCTGTGACAGCTAGGTCCTGCTCTGGATGAATGACAATGTCCCATCGTTTCCTTCCCATCCCATGTTGGTCTGCATCGGGAAATGTTAATTTGCCTATTCAGAGGGAACTTTCATACTTGGGATGGTCCAGCAACAGGGACCACGTGCCAATGTCAGGGCCCTGCTGGCTGTTACATGGAAATCCTAACATGTAGGGCTTCAAGTCCCCCCACCCTAGAGCCCATCTAAACTACACAGAGCCATTGACTGGAACAACCTTTGATAAGTATCTGGGAACAAGAGTTAAGTTAAGCAATTTGTGGTTAAAACTGGCCAAAGTTTAGACAGTCATTCTTGGACATCCCTCTGCATGAAAGTCTGGAGGGGGGGGCACATCTTATGCAAAGTATTAATCAGAATAGAAACTACTACTTGAAGCAACATACAAGGACAGTTCGAAGGAAGATGGAACACAAGTGATAAGAAATTGCTACATCTTGCTTAAGACATTTCTTCACATGCATGCATGAAAGTAAGCTTGTCTTGAACAGATGTGGCTACAGCATGTCCTATATATAAAAACCATCTTGCCTATGGGAGCTCAGAGCAATCCAGGAAGTGAGACACTCAGAGAGATACCATCCCAAGAAACCAAGTTTGTTTTCATGCTTTCCATCAAAGTGAGAGCAAAGCTAGTCACAAGCTTGGGTGTATGCTTTCTCTATGCCATCCCTGGGAAGACCAGGCATAGTCTCTACCTCTGAAATGAACAGCTGGCCACCTTATAACTTTCAGTTGGTACCACGAATTCCTGTGTGTGAAGAAATACTGTTTGTATGCTTTTTCTTGATTATTTGCTATTGCTAGATGAGTGTGCTATTGTGTTTAATAAACCAGTTTTATCTGTACATCTAACTGGTTGTGTGCATCACTTGATCTCACTAAAATCCTAATAAGTACCTGGGGCTTTTGTGACTTACTCAGCAGAGCACAGTACATTGTAACAGTGTACTATTATTCTCCCTGCCCCCTAAGAATTGGGCATATTTTCCAGTTGCCTCCTCCCGTGATTTACAGGGCACACCTTCCCCTCCTGAATCCTGCTTTCTTACCTCAGGGACTGCAAGGTATCAAGGGCCTCCTCTGGACACAGGTTTCTGCAGAAGCCACTTCCCCCGACCATAGGATCTGTCTTGGGCTGATCAAGGGGAAAGAGTAGATTTCCTTTCAAAGCAACTGTCAGACTGCAGTTCTTCTATGCCCCACTCTAAGAAATATCTTTGGCAGGACACCATAAGGAGGATGAAAACAGACAGGGTCAGTGTTTTTGCTGATGTGCAGAACAGAAAAATGTCAGTAATGTCCAGTGGCTGTAGCAGGATTGTTTGGTGTCTTGAGCAGAAGGACAGGTGAGGTGGACTTCTGGGGGAGTTCCCGGCTTCTCTGGTTAAGTAATTACATTTACCAGCTTGTGAGTTGTTGCTGAAATACAGTCTCATGTTTGGGTGAGGAAGACTCCAACAAAAAAAATGAGCCATTCCCACCATTTGAAAACTACTGGAACAAAAGGCACATTCATTGTAGCGCCTTAGGACAAGGCAGTTTCAGCAGCTCCTAAATGAATTTGACTTAGACACACAGCAGAAGGGTTGTCTGTGGGGATCCATTACTTGGCACTTCAGTATTTCTGAGGCATCTCCTCCTTCAGGAGCAGGCAGTGTTAAAGTCCAATGTATGCCAGTCCAGAAACATGAACACACCACAGCTTGAATTGTTTGCTGTCGCACACAAATCAATTCTGACTCTCTCACATGATACAGAAATGTAGTTCCAGGCAGCAGTGTGTCTAATCTTTCTGTTAGGCTAGGCTTAGAAATTCACCCAGTATGGATACCTATCCTATCTGAGGGTTTCCATAAGATGTAACCAAATGCCAGCTTCTAGAGCAATCACATTTTCCCCCAGGTCTCTCCCAACTGCAGTTCTTGCTTGCCTGTTTTTGCTCAAAGCTTATATTTTCATGGTGCCCTAGAGCCACAAAATCCCATGTGTTCTCCTACTTACGGAGGACATTATCTCAGTGCTCGATGCAAAATACATTGAACAGGCTTTTCCAGATTATGAGGAGAGTAGGAGAATGCATAGCCACAGCACAGAGTGCCGCAACAGCTTGTTTTACCCTAATTGAGAGCCCAGTCTGAATCTTACATCTATTTACTTCATTTATGACCCCAATGGTGACCCAAGGAGGCTTACATCATTCTTCTCTCCTCCATTTTATCTTCACAACAACCCTTGTGAGGTAAGCTAAGCTAAGAGTGTCTGAGTGGCCCAAGGTTATCCAGCAAACTTCCATGGCAAAACAGGGATTTGAACCTGGGTCTCCTAGATCCTGGTCCAATACTTAAACACTGGCTCTCAAATGTTACTCTTATCTCAGTAGAAATGGACCTTCTTATGTGGGAGCGTAATCTTGGTACCTCCAGGAGTCAAGCATTAGGTTGCAAATCTACCTTAATAGGTCCTGATCCCCCGCAATGGGGACTGGTCATCCCAGACAGCTTGGGTGGGGGGTCCTCATATATGAGGCAGGCTGGTCTTCATCCTAACCCTGACCATGAGCACTTCCTTCCCTGCCACAAGGGGCCTCTTTCCTGCATGGTCCCCATCAACCCCCCTCCCCCCCCCAAACAAATGCTCCAACTGTTCCCTATTATCCATGACTGATTAGCCTGTGAGCTGGCTTCCTTTTCCATGAAGCAATGGTCCCTGAGGTTTTGTGGGAAATGATAGATGAACTAATACAGGAAAAAAATGAAAGCAACAGTTATGGTCCATGGTCAGAAGCACGGCTTAATTTGAGAGAAAGTTTACCAGCGCTCAGTCCAGAAACCCCTCTCTGGCATCATCTCTAGGACATATGACATAATAATAAAAAGAGGGCATGTCTAAACATACACAAAGTGCATTTCCCTCATATCTGAAGAGGCAGAGCCCAAGAGCTGGGTTACAATGCAGGACTTTCAGGTTAGAGTGTACAAAATCCTGGAAGGTGTGTTGCTGTGGCAGAAAGGCTACAATATCCACATCAAGGTCCTATCCAAAATACAGACGTAATTTTAAAAGCCATTACTTATAAATATATGATTAAAAACAGAACGGGACAGAGCAAACAAAAACTTTTCATGGAAGCCTTTGTGGGTGATCTCTAAATTCCGTTTTGCTGTAAAATAATAAACCAGAGGATTATCCCAGTAGATGATTATTCAATTATTCAATTAATTCACTTAATTAGTTTCAATATAAAAGTGGGATCTTATGTGTAAGGCATAAATATATACGTATTGCGAAGGACTACACGCTAAACTAAAATTGCTCTTGTAAGAACTAAGAATCATGTTGAATGATCATGAGTTTCCAGGACTCACTGTGGCACTCACTGATGTCACAAGCCTGGCCATAGAAAACCCTCCCAAACCCAGAAAGTCCCACCTGCCACATGAAGGAGGAAGAGAAAGAAGGAGAGCCCACAATCTGGCTCCCAGGTTTCAGCTAAAGAGCATACCAGTTCCAGTTCAGGGTCACAAAAGCCCACATCCTTCTGCTGGTGACAGGGTCAGATTCTCCATAGGGAAAGTCTATTGATGTCTTGAAGGCAAGCTGGCATGTCTGGAGCAAGGAGCAATCTGACTGTGGGGATGATACATGCGTGAGGCTTGTCCATCTGTTTGAAGAAGAGTGTGTCTATCCCTGTGTATCGATCTATCTTCTTGCATCTCTTAGACGATGTCATGGTGCCCCCGGGAACGGCGTACCAGGCAGTAGAGTCCTGAAAGCAGGTAGAAGACAGCAGCAATGCCTGCAAAGATGGCAGCACTCAGGTAGGCACTGTAACTGCAGGGAAACTTGTAGGCACTCACGTTGCAGTAGCTGACATCCTGTGCCTTATGGACCATGATGCCTGCAGCAGCAGAGAAGAGAATGACCCCAAACAGCAGATCGTGCACTATATTAGTGATGAGCCAGCGGCTCCCCAGCCCTGGCACCAGAGCCCAGCGGCCCAGTAAGCTGAGCCCAAAGATAGCTAAGGTGAGCAACCACACGAGGACTGCAGCAAAGACCGCAAAGTAGGTCGCCCCTTCATACTTGTGTGCTGCCAAAGTAATCCAGCAAACAGCACCAGCCACCAGCTGCAATATGCGCAAAACTCCCAACAGACTTCGCAGGAAGGGCCAGTTAAGGCTCAAAGACTCTCTGGAGTGTGGGTAAGGTGGCGGAGGCGAGGAAGGAGGTGGTGGAAGAGGCATACTGTCTATGGAGAGCACAAGTCAGGCCTCCAATCCCTTCTGCAGCCCAGCGGAGTCTCACTCCCTCCTTCTCAGGCACTTCCTTTGCCTGCAGCTGCCAAACATCTGCAGCTTAATGGCCTTTCCTACACTGGGGCCTCTCAGCTTCCCGCCTCAGCCCCTCCTTGTCCCCCTGGCCCCTCCTCTGTTCTGGGCGGCTCTCTCTCTCTCTCTCTTCATCTTTTTGCTAATAACTGGTTCCATCCCTCCTCCACGCCCCTGCAGTCCCAGCTTAGATTTTACACTCTCAGAATATCCCTTAAAGCTGGCTTCTTTGGCACTAGAACTTTCTCTGCGCCATCACTACTAGCAGCCAGTCTGTCTCTTAAGCTCTGCTTGCACAGAAAGGTTGGCCTGCAGGCACAGAATGCTGCCATAACCTGATGTATGGAAAGAGGCCCAGGTGTGGTCTCTCTCAGCAGACACTGTATGTTATGAACTATTTGGTACTTCTGCCCCTGGTCAGTTCCCCTACATCCTTCATATGGTTTGGCCTGACTATCACAATTCTGAGTAGCATGTTCTAAAGAAGTGTGTAGGAGCAGGGGTTGAAATAAGTAATTTGTGCTTTTTTCCCCTTACACTTTTGACCTAACATAAAACATAACTGGCAGACTGGAAATGTGTCTGCTTTTTTCTTTATCTGCTGCTTATACATTCAAATTTCCCTTCAGCGCTCCCTTAGACTGTCCAAAGCCAACCTCTGAACTGCTGTGAGCCACATCTAAATACTTTCAGGCTTTTATCAGCCAGTTCACTGGGCAATTCAAGCCCTTATCCCAAAGCTGACCAGTTTCCATCAGTATTCCACTTGATAATTGCCCATACAAAGCTGCACAGCAAAACAAGATACAAAACTACACTTGTGTTTGTATTTTAAGGATACAGTGCTCATCATCTGGCATGGTCAGCCCACTAAAGCACCTGTGTCCCAGGTGAGTGACCATGAACTTACCTATAGTGGGGTTTGACCAATTCCCTTTTGCTTGAGGAGCCAGCCCAAAAATTTAGAAGCCAGGCTCATTTTTCAGCCTTGAGGGTTTCATGTTGTAATGACCACATTTTTCTAATTATTGCTACCACAAAACTTAATCCTAACTTCTTCACAGTTTCTTGTGACAAAAGTGTTGTAGTATATAAATGAATATGGGAGTGATGCTAGTTGTTCACAACAACAAAAAGCTAACCTCTAACCTTAACACAAGACTCAGTTTCTCATAGTTTCATTATTATTTTTTTAAAAGATCCATTACACTGAATAATGGAGAGATTATAGAAATAAACTGTTTCATAAATTAATTCCTCAACACCACTGAAAGGTATAAACTTAGCATATAAACAAGGATTGACAAGAACTTCCTGTGTGTGCAATTTTTGTCATACAACATATTCTGATGCAGTTGGGAGTGTTTGGGTGTGGGTTTTGCATGCTACTTAAACAGGACTGTTGCGCTGGAGTTTTACTCTTGTTCCTGAAATCACTTAGTAAAGTAGAGCTGTTCACTGCAATGTGTCTTGAACCCAGTATTTAACACCCTATAGTAAAGGTAAAGGTTTCCCTTGCTCAAAAGCCAGTCAAATCCAACTCTAGGGATGCGGTGCTCATCTCTGTTTCCAAGCCGAAGAGCCAGTGCTGTCCAAAGACATTTCCATGGTCATGTGGCCAGCATGACTAGACACCGAGGCACACGGAACGCTGTTACCTTCCCACCTAAGCAGTACCTATTTATCTACTTGCGATTCTTGCTTTCAAACTGCTAGGTTGGCAGGAGTTGGGACCAAAGACGGGAGCTCACTCAGTCATGTGGTGCTCGGGTCTCGAACTGCTGAACTACTGACCTTCTGGTCTGCAATTCAGCGTCTTAACCACTTGAGCCACCACAGCCCTTAACACCCTATAAGCAGCCAACAATTTGTCAGTAGCTGAAATTAATTTATGTTGGGCATTAAGGTTGCTTTGAAATGGGTGTGTTATAGAAAGACTAAAGCTGTTGGTATGGACTCAGGTGCCAGCCACAGGCTGGTGGCCTTATGTTTAGGGTTACCAATTCTGTGTAAGGAAATTCCTGGATATTTGTCGGTTGAACCTAGGAAAGGCAGGATTTGGGGAAGAGAAGGACCTCAGTGGAATATAATGCCAAAGTCCACCTTCCAAAGCAGCCGTTTTCTCCAGGGGAACTGATATCTGTAACCTGGAGATTGGTTGTAATTCTACATGCAGGGGTCATTTCCTGCGGGAGCGCACAGGAGCAGAGCTTCAGCAGTAAGAAGCTCAGGGGGCGGGCACATGCAACAAGCCCCGCCTCCTGTTCCCAGCAGCCCTCAGTCGGGCCATGAGGAGCAAGAAACAGCCAGGTAAGTTGCAGAGCCCCCCCCCTTCCCGGCCCGCCTTCAGGTACAAGCTCTCCCTCCTCTGTGAGGACAGATCTGCGCGTCCCCCCCCGCCTAGCTAGCAATCCAAAACAGTGCAGTGGAGCCTGAGCGGTGGGTGTTGCCTTCTGACACACTTTCGGTGATGTCAGGGGGTGTGGCATATGCAAATAAGTTATGCTAATGAGTTATGCTAATGAGTTCCTGCAACTCTTTTTCTACGAAATGACCCGTCTACATGCTACACTTCAGGCATTCACTCAAGTCACGGGGTGCTCTCACTGTAAATGTTTTAAACTCCAAAATTAGATTGGGGAAGAAAAATAACAAATTACACATGGCTGCATCTCCAGAAAAGCAACTCTGGAGAATGAGCTGAGGGAGGGGGCAATTTCCTTCCATCAGAACCACCCCACTTAAAGTCTGGCAGTGAAAAAAATATAAATTCCTTGTAATTTGGCCATTATTGTATTCTAGAATATTCTGTGGATATTCTAGGATATTCTGCGGAGCCAGTTCTAGGAAAGTCACGTGGCTATCTCTTTCTTTCCCTGAAAATATGTAAAATTAAAATAAACAGCATTGGTCTCCATTTTATCTAATGTCAAATGCCTGTCTCTTGCATCTTCCTGAATATTAAGGGCAAATCTAGTGCTTACTTTTCCCAGAGAACACAACAGCAGGCATTTATGCTGGTGGGTTTGGTGTGTTCCATCTGATTTTTTTGGCTCCCCAGCACTCAGGAGCTGACTGGACAGCATTGCCTTCCGTCCAGATCGACGACCCTTTTGCACACTTGTCCAGCTGTGACTGCTTAGAGCAGGGGTTTCCAACCTTCTTCAGCCTGTGGGCACTTTTGGAATTTTGGCACAGCAGGGTGGGTGCAGTCACAAAATGGCTGCCACAGGAGGCAGAGCCAGGGCTGCTGCAGCTTACCTTCAGTTACACAGTGAAGATCCTTGTGCAGTGATGGCAGCTGCTACCAAAGCAACATTTTTACATATCCGTGCAGCCAATCAAATCTCCAATGGCCAATAAGAAGCCTTTCTAGGCAAAAGCCCCACCCACTTCCGAAAAACATTTGGCGGGGACCAGGAAAGGTGCCCACGGGCACCACGTTGGGGACCCCCGGCTTCAAAAGTGAAGCGGGCTGTCTCTCAAAATCGTTTGCTGCGTTACCAGAAAGACCTCGCACCACTAAGCGAGTCTGGAAAACCAGGCGTGGGGTCAGGCTTGCCAGTGAGCCTTCTCGCTAGCAGCAGACCTCACGTTCCAAGAGGTTGGCAGTGAGCCATCTGCTAGGCGCTAACCCCCTAAACTGGGGAAGTACTTGTCATCAGTAAATCCAAACTACGCATATTATTATCGAATAAATATACAGAATAGGCAGACAAGCGGGGGCGGACAGAGAACGCGGAAAGAAATCCCCCGTCCTTTGCACTGAATGCTTGGGTTTGATCTGCAAAAACATGTCAGATCTGTCCCGGGGCTGCCTCAGAACAAGGCGACAGTCTCTCGCTGCAAGGCAGGCATGACCCCTCCCCCCCCGTTCTCCATTCCTAGACAGAGGCGGAAACCAAACACTGAAGCTCCGCCCCTCCTCCTCCTCCTCCTCGGAGGCCAACTCCTCGCTGACGTCAATAACATAGCCTGCCACGCGTTCCCACAAGGGACACTGGAGTCCCACCCTTCCTTCATCGGATTGGGTAGTCAGTTGTCTTGGGAAATCGGATTCAGAAGGCAGGACTCAAGGAGCTGGAGAAGCTGATTGGCTGAAGCCAGGAAGCCTGCGTTGTCCGCTCTGTTCAATGGAGGAAGAGGAGCCCGGGAACGACCGGAATAGGTTTGGGAAGAGACCCGCAAAAGCGCTTGACAGAATCCACCGTGGCGGGGCTCAAGGACTCTTCGAGCGAGCCGCGGTCCCAGACTCAGCAGCGGTCGCCAGGTTTGTGAGTGCCTGAGTCCACCTGGGGTCTAGGCAGTTGCTCTAGCCTCTGCCCTCCTTGGAAAGGATTCTGGAACCCAGCGAGAAAACGGAAGAGGGGGTGGGTTTAGAATATGCTGGCTAGTTCAGAAGAGGGCAGTTTAACTCCCCCCACCGGGGGGGGGCAATATGCGACTTTGATAGCGTGCCCTTTCCCCAAGGTCAGAACACCGGTCCTGCGTTGCATGTTAAGCGAAGACACTTTCACCCAAAACCACTCGGTGAGCGTCAGAGCAGAGCGTGCATTCCTATTACTGTTCAGGGAGCGGCGTTCCTAAGGAGTTACCTATTTTAAGGTCTGTACCACCCTGCGAAGTAGGCTAGGCCGAGAGAGAAGGACTAGCCCAAAAGTCACCCAACATGTTTTGTGACAGAGTGGAGATTTGAACCCTAGCCCCTTCCCAAGCTGTAGTCCAGACCTCAGTTTCAACCTGCAGTTGTCTCAGTGCTTGCTGTGCAGGTACTGGCACCGGGCATTCCCAGGACTGTGATGGGGACAAAATGAGAGAGCATATATACATTGTCCTGAGCTCCTATGCTCTGTCCCCACAGCAATGAAAAAGAAATTCTACTTTTTTCTTTTACCCTACACATATTTACATTAATCTAGTGAGAAGGACGTTAAAGTGGGCAAATACCATGGGGATGAGTTAACCCTTCCCTTCCCCAGCACCACAGCTCAAATCCAGATCAGTCTTCCCTTGCAGCTGCTTTTCAGTTAAATTAAATGTTGAGGATCTGCTCACAGATCCCCAGACCTGTGTGAAATCTGAAAGACTGAGAGCCAGTTTGGTGTAGTGGTTAAGAGCCCGAACTCTAATCTGGGAGAACTGGATTTGATTCTCTGCTCCTCCACATGCAGCTGCTGGTGTGTTCTTGGGTCAGCCACAAGTTATTTCAGACCTCGAAAGAGCTCTCTCAGCCCCACCTACCTCACAGGGTATCTGTTGTGGGGAGGGAAAGGAGATTATAAACCACTTTGAGACTCCAAGTGAAGGGCGGGGTATAAATCCAATCTCTTCTTCTATATTGAAGGCCATTTTTGGAATGAGCCAATGAACAAAGCACCTGGGCGGTGCCCTTACAGTTCCTGGCTAGGCACCAAAGTAGCTAGCCTACTGGGATCAGACTGCCAAACAAGCATCCATTCTGGACTGGGAGGGGTAGAAGGAGTCGTTTCTTGAGCTACCTACTGTACTGTCTTTTTTATTTTTTATTTTACTTATATCCTGTGCTGTCTTGTAGGGGCCACTGAAGAACTGGGTTTTCCCCCCAGGGAAATAACTGCTATGGCAGTGTTGTCAAATAAGAGGTGCCAGAACATGAACAATTGTTGAGAGGATGGTCCCAGTACCATCAACGATTGCAAGAATGTGGAAACTTAGAGGGCCCCACCTTTGGCCTGCTTCCCAATGCTGATGGAATCTGTGGGCGTGCGGATCACCTGGAGCTGTTTTCCTGCAGCTCCTTCCTTCTGCTGCTTGAGCACAGCTGTCGCCTGCAAGAACTGACCTGTCATTCACATGGCACTAGATGGTTTTTACAGTGGCATCTGGGTGACAGCAGAGAAAGTTAATGATCTCTTCCAGGAGGACACCGCATCCAGTGCCATAAGGGAATGGCTGAAAGGGGGCGGCAGCAGCCGTAGCTCTCTTTCTGAACTGTCTCTTGAGGAAGGGAGGCAGACATGGATGACTTAGAGGGCAGACAATGTAGGTGCTCCAGAGCATTATTGTGAAAGGATCTAGTTGCAAAGACATGCTAAGGAGGAAACACATGAAGGCAGGAAGAGAAAACAAAAGCTGCCAAGAGCCATTAATGCTGCTGCGTCATCCTTTTCCCTCATATCTTTTCACAGAATCACCTCCAGACACAGGGTGGAGAGACCCGAACCACATGGGCACTCCTGCCTCCATTGCTTGTGACTTGCCCCACCCCCAGACACCCAAGTCTTACACTCGCAAAACAGCATCTGCCAACATCTTCCAGGGAGTTGGGCTGCTGCAGCTGCACCGTCTCTTCCACAGCAGTGGGGATACACAAGCAGAGGAGCGGGCCCAGCTGGTGTGGGAGCGTGCAGGGAACAGGTGTATTGCCCAGGCCTTGCGACGGCTGCGCAGAAAGCAGAGAAAACTGAGGCTGCGGCCCCACCAGAAGTCCCCTTCGGAGTCAGGAAGTGGCAGTGGATTCCTGGAGTTACAGCACTTTAGCCGCTTACGGTATAGTCTCCATATTCATTATCCTCCACGGCTTCCCAGGAAGCTGCTGGTCCATCCCTTCTATCATGTTCCCCCACACCAAACCAGATTCATGCCTCAGTCCCTGCTCCTCATCCTCTGAATCATATCATGCCCCTCTAACTTAATGCTTCCCTCTATTTTTCCCCTGATACATATTCCACAAGCTCCTCTAGACTAACCTTGTAAATGCATTCCACAGTCTACCAGTCAGAATGCTGCCACCCATCAACTGTGGTTACCACTACTTTGGCATGTGTACTGTGTAAATGTCAGTGGTAGCATGTGCTAGAGCTGGTCTTGTACGCAGAATTTAATCCTCCTTTGTAAAAAATGTAGCTTCTTGAAAGCAGTTTATACTTTCCCTGCTTGATCATCAGCACACACACTTGAAACTCCGAGGAAAAAGAAGATTTTGAGGCCAGGAAAAGGCCCCGCCTGTGAACTTCCTCATTTATGTAGAGCTGGCATGGCAGCTGTTTTCCACTGTACACATTAATCTTTGTCAGCTTCTCCAATTCCTAATAGGCTCTTTTGCTGTCCTACAGGATTGAAGACTGTACTACATCTTATACTGAGGACAATGGGCCCAACAGCAGCAAGCCACCAGATGTGGCTGGTCAAACTAGCTCGTGCCCTGCCTCCTACTACAAGCAGAAGAGAAGGGGCACAGGAGCTGCAGGCTATCTGCACCAGCTCCACCAGTGAGCAGCAGAACCCAACCCTTCTTGCCAACACAGTTGTCAGTCTATGGCACTGTGCGGAACAGGAACAGTCTGAGACAGAGGATGCCTAAGGGCAATTCTGCACACCTCTCAAAGAAAAAAATTTACCCCAAGTTTAGGGGATCATGACCTCAACCTGAAACCATCAACACTTTCTCAGCTGCTGCAGGGCAGTGCCCTTGGTTTGGCAGAGCACAAACACTAAATGTACTAGATACACTTGCCTGTACTTAATAAATGCTTATACATATTCCTTTTGCAATGACTGGCTACTCATGTACTGGGGAAAGGCTAGAGGCCCAAACGGGGCAGTGAGTTTCACTGTAAGCTGGGTTCTTCCTGGCCTTATAGTAAGGAGGTCATTCCTTCATTTCCTACCATGAAATCTGGTGGCATCTGAAGTAACTGTTGGCAGTGTGGGAAGCGTTGCCCTACTGAAGCCAATAGGACCAGAAAATTGAAAGGAGGACGCCTGCATCCTACAATTCCAGCCCAGTGACTGACTGCTGGTGGTTATAGGGCAAAGGGGAAGAAATTATGTCATTATCCTTACACAGAATGTAAATGCACCCTTCAGGAAGGACAGTATTTAATAGCACAAGGCTAAATGAATACTGAGAACTGCCTTGTGCACACACCTCTACTGCCAGAGAAAGAGGTTTGCTGCAGTTGAATGACCCTGGCTGACCTGTCTAGCCACAGAAGGAATGGTGTCCAGGGTAGCCTGCACCAGAATTGGGAACTGAGGGTGACTTTCAACCAGAGCTATCTAAACCAATGACTAGTTTGATGTGTGGTTTACTTTCATTGCTGTGAAAGGAACAGGAGGCAGTTTACATTGTAGTAAGAGGCCCATAAGACAGGACAGATCCCCCTAACATACTTGACAATATATACAGCAACAAACGGGGGTGGGGGTGGCGGGTGGCAGAGAGATTTTCTATAGGAGGACATATGATAGGCTACAACAGAAGAATTCAACCTGAATAGGAAGCAGGTGGCCAGGACTGTAGAGAGAAACATTGATGACTAGCCGCTGGGAGAGAAATAATGGGAAGCAAAGAGATTCAGTCCATACTAACTCAGACATAATGCACACAGGAGACCACTGCTGCAACTGCAGACCTGTTATGAAGATATTTGCATTGATTTAAATATATTACATACATTTCTATAGTGCATAAGAATGATACATTTCGGTTCAGGCTGACAGAATGAAAAGTATCACCTAGTGCAAAGTGCAGTAGCTTCAGCCTGGCACTGAGGGCAGGAAGCCTACACTTCGGGCCAAGACCATGAGGAAAATGGCAGACCCCCACCCACAGGGTACCAGCCCCTCTGCTCAGAAGAGGAAGGGAGCTGGGCTCAACTTGGCACATGGCCTCTCCTAGCAGTCCTGGGCTACAGCTCAGGGAGCCGCACCCACGGAGAAGCCAGGATGCTTATATTGACAGTTTCTAGGGGGAAGTTTCTGTTGCCATGGCTTTAGCACAGTAGCCTATAGAAAAGCAGCATTCATAGTATCATTCAGTTATACACCTGGCACAGTCTCAAGATAGCAGTGATCTTAACCTCAGACCATCAGCTGGTCCTGGGGCAGAGCATCTTTCCCACGATTGTCAACGCTCAAACCTAGGCTGTGGAAGGTATTTTCCTCTTCCCCAACCCACAGGAATTGAGAAAGCAGCCTCAGGCAATGAACTGGTCTTTCTTTCTCTTACACCCACCCCCAGCCCCTACTTGTCTAAAGGGGAGAGCTAGCTATTAAAATTACTCTAGGGACCACAGCTGGTGGGTATGAAAGATTAGATAAGCCTCCCTCTCACTTGCTCTAGGAGCACATGAGAGTATGCACATGGAGCGAATTAGTTAAAACTAAATTAAAATCTACTGGTGAGGCATTGAGTCTCTGTTGTATGGAGGAAGCGAAGCACAGCAGTGGCTGTCCCACCTGCAGGTTCACTTACAGTAGCCCTGTGCCCCCAGCATTTAGCGGTCACAAGAGGCGCTGGTCCAATCTTTGACCCTCTCCCAACCTGGATTCCTCCAGTAGCAGCCGGCGATGGCCTTGTTCCATACAGATGGCCCCAGGAGAGTACTGATACATATAACACTAGGAGCAGGACCTGTAGGGGGCCAAGGATAGCAGAGCAAGACCAACTGGGCAGGAGGCGCCTGCCTTCTTGGGCAAGGTAAGCAAGAGGATACAGTAAGGGAGGAAGGAATATCAAGGCTGGCAGTTTCACACAGAGCAAGAGCACTTCCGTCCAACTACGATGCTCCCCCTTGCCCCCAACTTTCCCAGGCAAAGGACTTAAGAAGGGAGTACCTAGGAGCCAAAGGGTGCTGCATGCAGGCACCTGCTCAGAGAGGCTGCCAAGCCCAGGCTGGGAAAGGAGGCATGTCCACCCACAGTGAGAAGGGACTGGCAATCAGTCTAACGAAGACCCCCCTCCACTCCTGCTGGGAATGTTCCGAGTCAAGGCTGATGGGAACTCCGGCGTACATCTCCCACTGGCTGCAGCACAGCTGTCTTGGTTTGGAGGGTCGATTGCCCGCTGTCAAGCGGCACTCTCCCACAAGTTCCTCAGTGAACAGGATGTCAGCTGCTACCACCAAGAAAAGAAAGGCTTGCGGCTCTGGAAGCTTTGCGTGTACGACTCACTGGCTGAGCGCTGGTGAGAGCGAGCAGTTTCTACAATGACGGGGGGCATCTGGACCAGATGAAGGGGGCTCTTCCCATCTTTCAAGGCCTGTGTCAAGTTCAGGATCTGGAGACAGAAAAGGAAAACATGGTACTACTAACATGGGATGCCCCAAGCTGAAAATACAGGTTTAAAGACAGTGTGCAACACAGCCCAACATCACCCAGAGCAAGTACCCCCCCCCCCAGTGGGAACAAGTAACATACCTGGCCACGCATGACAGCAATCTGCTTGTGAAACTGGCCCCTGTCAAAACCAGGATCCTTCTACAAAAGGAAGACAAGAGAGGAAGAAACCCAATTAGGGTGTGGTGTCGCACCCCTCCCTCCCCTCCCTCCCTCTCTATGGGAAGGAGTATATGCAATATCTGCACAAATGCCTGCTCATGGGCAGAGGAAGTAGAATCAGACAATTTACTTGCCCAGCAGCCTATGCTTACCTTGAAAAGTTCATAGAGATCTTCTTCCAGATCCTTAACAAAATTAGGGTCAGAAATCTTTGGCAGGATCAAGTCCTTGATCTCCTGCGAGAAGGGCATCTTGGCCTGTGGTAGCCATGCCCAATAAAAAGGGTCTTCAGGAAAGGGAGAAAACAGAGTTAGAGACCCACAAGCCCAGCCAATCACTACCCTAACATCCTCTGAGATACAGGAGATACATCAAGCCTATACCCTCAAGGCCTTAACATTATGCTCTCCAAATGGAGACAGCGGGTGGTGAGACCTTGAAGAACACCCAACACAAGCCAGAAATACTTTTAATGAGCCCACATGGAAGTACTTACAGGCTCGCCAAGAGTCTGGATGCTTGAGGGGGAAAGCCAGGCCATTATCAATGGCAGCCAGTTTAATGATCGGCTCCTTCACCACTACCCATTCTGAGTCCTGCAGGGAAAGGAAAGAACACTGAGCCAGAGAGAGATGCTACACCCAGCAACCACTCCACATTCACTTGGAGGGCAGTCCCAGAACTATTCTCACCAAAGCCAATAACAATGGCCATCATCCATCCCACCAGGAGCTCTATCCTACCTAGGACTGCCAACTGTCTGAAGAAAAAAAGATTCCCCATCCTCTTAATGAAAATTGCCATGAAAAGCTTCAGCTGTCCATCTCCACACTCTATTAAAAGGACAGGACATTTTTCTCCAGGATTGTTGGCACCTCTACTCCTAGCCCTACTTCAATTCTCTTTTATCCAAAAGCAAAACAGAGGCCAAGCACCATTTCACACTAGTAGGTCTGGAGACAAGTGCCTTTCCCTTTAACAGAGGCTTAATGTGAGGAAATGAACAGTTGATTTTTTTCCACGACATCAGATAAATAACATCCTATTAAGGATTATCTTTTTTTTTCTTCAGGCAGTTGGCAACTCTAGTAGTGAAGCTTGTACTGTGGAACTCACTCACTATACAGAATCACCTGGCACCAAGTTCACATCTTTGCTAAGCTTTCTCCAAAGCATTTCAGATCACCTACACTGGCTTTTGACTATCCCACCTGTTTACTTATGCCTTTATTATAGCTCTGCAGATCTGTAATGCTGGCTTCTTTAGTTTCATCTGCTTTATTCCTGGACACTGTCTCTTTTGCAGGCTCTTCTTTCAGCATATGTATCGGGTTGGAGTCATTTTTAGAGACTGCTGTTTGAAAGATTTTAATTGGCTATTGTCAGGGTCCGGCCTACTCAAGGGACCGCCTCTCCCCGTACGTTCCCCCAAGAGCACTGAGGTCGGGGAATTTCCATCGCCTGGAGATCCCAGGCCCCCGGGAAGTAAAGGTGTCCCAAACCAGGGCTAGGGCGTTTTCGGTGGTGGCTCCCACCTGGTGGAATGAGCTCCCGGAAGAGACTCGGGCCCTGCGGGACCTAGTGCAGTTCCGTTGGGCCTGCAAGACGGAGCTCTTCCACCAGGCCTTTGAGGGGGAGCCGCCGCCGCCATTATTCCACCAATGATGTTACAACCATCTGCCCCACATAGTAGGGGCAGATGTCGCCCAATAGAGCTGGGGAAACACTCTTCCTGGCGCTTCTGCTGTGAATAACTTGGCCGCCAGTTTGGGATGTCGTCCATCTTGGATTGTATGTAAATTATGAGAGCACCAAATTTTTATGTTAGATATTTGTTTTTACTATGTTGTTGTATGTATATTTTAATCTCGGCATAGCCGCCTGTTAGCCGCCCCGAGCTGAATATTGGATGGGGCGGGATATAAATCCCAAAAATAAATAAAATAATAAATAAATAAATATATTATGAGCCGCCTTGTTTACCATTTTGTAGAGACAGGCAGGTTAGAAGTATTTTAAATACAGGTCTCATTTCATATTACCAGACCAGCTAGGGGCTCTTTGCCCCACTTACCCGCATGCTTGTGCTATCCAAGGGGCAATCATACTTGATCAGCCAGTTGTCATTACCCCGGTCTATGGGAGAACAAAAATGCACTAATGAAAGCCAGAGAAGTACCGAGTCAGCCCAGTAGCATAGTGGGGCTGGGGTGGGGGAATCACGCAACGGGAGTGTGTGACCTGGCAGGTGACAAGGCTTTCAGCAGTCACCCTCCCTCACTAACTGGAAGGAGGCATCAGCCTGGTCACTGTAGCTTCTGCTTTGCCATACATAATGACATGTATCCTATCAAAGGAGACAACAACCCAAAAAAGAGGGTGGAGAACCTACAACCAACACACCAAACAATAAATTATGTTATTTAATAAATAGTCTTGATCTCTCACTGATATACGAAACACATTTGATCTATTTTTTTTAATTTGACTGCTTCCTTACTTTTGCCTGCATTATTTTTTGTTTCAGTGCTTTCTTATTTTTATCTTATGTATTTATTAAAGGACAATTGGTTTTTTGGGTTTAATCTATCCCACCACTCCAGTTGAGCAACGTTTGAAGCCTTCCTTCAACTTAAGTGACTCTCAGACTGGAGAAAGGCTCAGGTAGCATATGTGCCAATTTTTCTCATGGAGAACACAAGGGCAAACCTCTGCCATCCTTTCTTCATGCCAAGTTCTGGGCTTGGTGAATCCTACATTTGGAAAGAAGTCCAGCCTTCAAATAGGAGAGGGCTCCCAACTTGTCAAGGACTCTGGAACCTAATAATTACTTATGGATATGAACTGTTGGAGGGGAGGAGAGAAGAAGATCTGAATGGCAGCCCCTAAAGCCAATTATTTGCAAAATGAATTGAGGAACTGACTTCCCATCACAGAGTTGTTTGGGAGTGTCACTAGGAAGGGCAAGAGGTTTATCAACTGGCACACCAAGGAAAGTATGTATTTGGCAGAACTACATACAGCACAGAAGACACTCCTCTCTCCACAAGGTGAAGTGAACCCATGAAGCTGTCATAGACTGAATAAGACCATTGGATCATCAAGATTAAAAGTGTCTACTTTGGCTCACAGGAGCTCTCCAGAGTCTCAGTTAGAGGTCTTTCACCATCACCTACCACCTGATTTTTCTGTAACTAGAGGTGCTGAGGACTGGAACCTGCGGCCTTCTGCATGTATGGCAGATGCCCTAAAACTAAGTGACAGCCCCTTCTTGTGCTCTTGGTACTAGTGATTGCTCTCCTACCCCCCCCCCCCAATCATAGTTAGCATCCCCAACCAAAGGGCCAGGAACTAGCAACAAAACCTACCAGTATTGCGAATTATATAGTCCAGCACCACCAGTCTCTCAAATCGCAGCAGCAGTTGGCGGTTAGTATTCTCTGGGAGCGGCTCAGCCTCAAAGCGCCGCAGCCAGTAATCTGCATCTTTGTAACCCTCCACAAACAGTTGGAAAGAACCCACCTGAGAGTACAGAAGCAAGTGGGTTAAGGGGGACAAGAAGGCATGCCATACTGGTACTAACACTTTCCCTCAGATACTTTAAATGTCTCCAACCTTTGGAGGAAGGCCAATTCGGTGAAACCTCTGTCCAACTTTTGGCACTTTCTCCAGAGCCAGGCGTTTGCCCCGGGACTTCACTCGATCAATGGCGCTGTAGTTGAATGTTTCACTGGCCAAGTATACCACCTGTAGGCATGAAGAAGAATTTGTAAGCAATTCACAACTAATATACAGTCTACAGAAAAAGTTGCATACATCCACATATATCTGGATCTGTTTGCCTTTAAAACAAGTGCCACAGAATCTGGGATCTGGAATGGAATTTATATATGATGAAAATCCCAAATTACGCTGAAGACAAGTGTCAATCCCTGTTCTGGCAGCTGTGCAAAAACTAGCAGGCAGTGTTTGCAAAGACCTCCAGCATCTAAGGACAAACTCTTCCCTACCAGTTCTAGTCATATTCTTTAATTCCTACCTCTGTTACTGCATGCAGTTGCTAACGCAAAAGTTCTGCAAATTCCTCTGCATATTGAGCAAGGAAGTGCAAAGGTCAGCACAGCAGCATACTATAGTAATATGCATTATAATGGCATAATAATTTTTTATTTACCTCTCATATGATTATGACATGCATTCTTCCTTCTTCCAACCAAATCTTAGCACCAGAATACTTCCATGGACTGGAACTGAGAAATACCAGTAGAACTAACAGAAGCCCATAGAGGTTAGGGCTGGGATTTGGGTTTAAAGGGCCGAACAGAAGGCAGGATTCTACAGTCTGGGAACGAGACACACTGGAGAGCGCAGGCAGCAAAACAGCATCTACCTAGGCCGCCTTTCCCCTGTTAAATCCTCTTCTATCATTGACTTACCTTTGTGCGGGGAACAATGTTTAGTTCCAGCTTCTGGTCAACAAGGCTAGCACCAGCCTCAGACAAATAACCCTGGTTGAGAACAAGACAGTCTCTCCCAAAACAGCAAGGGCAGCACAGTTTCTGCAGCCACTTGGTCCACTTTGGGTTCAGCTGCCCATAAGGCTCTTCATTCTTGGGTTTGAACACACCAATGATTTTCTGGAGGGAGGGGAGAGAAACAAAAGGAAAAGATGAGTAAGCCAAGCATGCCAAGAATGAGGATACAAATCCAACCCCCACATCCTGGCAAGATATCAGCTCTTGACAAACAGATCGACATTGGAGGGAGAAGGGGTCTAAGAATGGTCACATTTTTGGCAAGAACATTCCTTCTTACAATATATTCACACATCACAAGGGCCCAGGTACCCCTAAAGGCAAACCACTGACCCACAGAAGAACTTCTGTTACACAGCAAATTAAGCTCTTTAAGTGGGGCATCAATCCAGGTATAAAATGGCCAGCATCAGCAGCCAAGCAGGACAACCATATCCAGCTCCCAAAGTGCACATCCTTAGTTGGGAGAAATGTTAGGAAGTGCCACTAGCCAACAACAATTCCCAATTTACTCTACTTCTTGAGTTCAGTCAACCCCCTAGCAGCCATCTCTTCACCAAGTGAGCAGACAAAAACCTTGCATACAGTTGCATATGGGCAACTTGCTGGGTGTAAAAGGATCTGCTGACTGGCACCCTAGTCTAACACTGGCATTAATAAAACCTAGAACAAAACCATCCCCCTAAAACCGGACCACAAAAAAGAAGAGGGGGGGGCTGGCCAGAAGATCCCACATTCTCTGCCTTTCTAAACTGGAATAGCAATTTTGGTGTTGTAATGTATCCAACTCCGACCACGCGCGCGGCTAGGTCGCCACGCGGTCATGCGAAGTGGCCAAGCTTCGCTCTCTGGAACAATGGGCCAAGCGGATCCTAGCCCACTCCAATCGGAGGGCTAGGCTCCAGGCCGAGAGCCTATGGAACTCTTGGCCACTGTAAATAGCCTATAACTGTTGTAGGGGTGTGTTTGGGGTGTGGGTTGTTTGCCTTTATAAACCGGCCTGCGAGCCGGTAGTTCTTGTCTTGTTCTGAGCTGAATAAAGTATGAGAGCTGAAATCGCTAGTAAGTCTCAGTACTTTTCACTGGCGACGAAGGTGGGATTCTACCTCCCGTGAACAACGACCCGGACGAAGATTCGAGCATCGTATTGAGCCCCAGCACCGAGACAGCTGCACGCTGCACCACCTCGTGCCCCGTTTCTCCAGTTGCCACTCACCGCACCGCTCCTCACTCCGTATCTCGCCCTCCTGACTCCGAGAGCAGCAGCGCTCCACGCCTCGCTCCAGCCGTCGCCGCCTCCGCTCCCGAGCTTCACCCACCCCGTAGAAGCAGTACGAACGACTTCACCCACCCCGTAGACGCATGAACAGCAGTCTTGCCACTTCAGGGACGCCGTCTGCCGTTCCTGCAACAAGCCAGGCCATCTTGCCCGTGTCTGCCACTCCCGAGGACTGCCCCAGAAGACTTCGGCCCACCAGACCTTGGCAGATCTCCACACCGACCTGCATACCCTCTCAGCCCATCACCAGCAGCACCAGGTATGTAACTTGCCCCCCAATAGCCTCAATAAGGTGCATGTAACAGTGCTAATAGAGGGGTCCCCCTGCAGCATGGAAATAGACTCTGGGTCGTCCTTCTCTATTATTTCCGAAGGAACGCTGCCCTTGCTCTGCCCACGGGGGGGACAATTGGACTTGCTGGTGGGGGGGGAGGCTCTCCAGTTTGCTGGGACTTTCGTGGTTCAGGTCCCTGGGGTTAACGATCACAGGGATAAACCAGATCCGGACTGAGGATTTTGCAGCTGTGTGCAACGAGTTCCCCAGGGTTTTTGACGGCACACTCGGCTGCTACACTGGGGGCCCCATCTCCCTCGACCTGGCCATCTACCCCATCAGGGTAAAGGCCAGGCACTCCCCCCCATCGCTATGAGGCCTCGGACTGAGGCGGAGCTCGATTGGTTGGTGGAACAGGAGGTGCTGGAACCAGTCGCTTCTGACTGGTGGGAGACTCCGATAACCACCCTGGTTAAACCCAACAAGGACGTGCGCATTTGCGCTGACTATAAGTGCACATTGAACAAGGCACTACAAGACCACGCGTACCCAGTACCGGTGGTCAGCCACGTGCTCGCAGCTTTGGCAGGGGCCTGGGTTTTCGGCAAATTAGACTTGGCCCAGGCATACCAACAACTCCCAGTGGATGCCACCACTGCTGAGGCCGAAACGATTGCAACTCACAAGGAGGCTTTAAAAGTTCATCGGCTCCAGTTTGGGGTGTCAGTCACGCCAGGCATTTTTCAGTCATTTATGGACACTTTGTTAAAAGGGATCCCCAGAGTTCAGCCGTTTCTAGATTACGTGCTCATCGTGGCCCCGGACGCATCGACCTTCGCTGACCGGCTTCGGGCAGTGCTCCAGTGTTTCGACTCAGCCGGCCTGAAGGTCAACCATGAAAAATGCCTGCTCGGGGTTCCCAAGGTGGAGTTCTTTGGATTCGCTGTGGACGCCCAGGGTATCCACCCCACTGACGAGAAGACCAAGGCGATCACACTGGCTCCCCCTCCTACGTCCAAGACTGAGTTACAGTCTTTCCTTGGCCTGTTGGATTTCTATCATTCCTTCTTACCCCTGAAGGCGGCCGTGGCAGAACCTCTACACCGCCTGCTAGACAAAAGCGCCCCTTGGATCTGGGGGCCTGAGCACGCTGCTGTTTTCCAAGCTGTGAAGGACCTCCTGGTTTCTAACTCGGCCCTCTCCCATTTTAATGAAGCCTTGCCTGTGGTCCTTGCCTGTGATGCCTCTCCCTACGGGGTCGGGGCGGTCCTGGGCCATCAGCTACCAGACGGCCGGGAGGTACCAGTGGATTATTATTTGCACACCTTGTCATCTGCGAAGCATAACTATGTGCAGATCAACAAGGAGGTGCTTGCTATAGTGGCGGGGGGGAAGAAATTTCACCATTACCTGTATGGCCAGCCGTTCACTATCCTGATGGATCATAAACCGCTCCTCAGCCTCCTGGCCTCCGACCGCCAGACCCCGCAGATGACATCTCCCTGGGTGCTCCGGTGGTCTGTTTTTTTAGCAGGTTACACGTATGCGCTTGTCCACCGGCCTGGAAAAGTGATGGGACACCCAGACGCTTTGAGCCGTCTTCCGCTGCCAGCTTCGGATCCAGGCCCGGCCCCTGCACATCAGATCATGCTCCTGGAGGGTCTCCGCGACCAGCCTGTGCACATTCGGGAAGTGGTGCGCCGCACTGCTAAGGACCCGATCCTTTGCCGCATTTTGGACTGGGTGAGAAGGGGGTGGCCTGCGGCTCTGGGGGGGGGGCGGAATTCACAGTGTTTACCTCCCGCAAGGACGAGCTGTCCACCCACAAAGGCTGCTTGATGTGGGGGGGCAGGGGGGTGATCCCGACCCCCTTAAGGGAACGAGTCCTCACAGCACTCCACGAGACGCATCCAGGGGTGGTCCGGATGAAAGCCCTGGCCAGGAGCTACGTCTGGTGGCCGGGGCTGGATCGGGACATCGAGGACTGAGTGAAGAGATGTCAGCCCTGCCAAGAATCCCGACCTAAACCTCCCAGGGCCCCCGCTAGAGCCTGGGAGTCCTTATACAAGCCCTGGTCCCAGCTATACTTGGACTCTGCGGGGCCATTCCAGGGTCAACTATTCTTCATCCTGGTGGACGCGTACAGCAAGTGGCTGGAGGTCGTTCCAGTACCGTCCACTTCATCAAAAGCAGTCATACGGGCCATGTGGAACATCTTTAGCGCCCAGGGTATTCCAGGACTTCACCCGTTACTATGGGATTCGCCATGTCAGGTCAGCCCCGTTCCACCCGGCGACCAACGGCCAAGCCAAATGCATGGTTCAGACTACCAAGGACGCGCTCCGCCGCTTGGACAGCAAGGACTGGGACTACAAGTTGGCAGCATTCCTCTTTGGTCAGAGAACAACGCCCCACACCATGATGGGACGCAGCCCAGCGGAGCTTCTCCTGGGATGACGACTGACATCCTGGCTGGATCGCCTTCATCCTGATCGAGCCCCGGAAGAGGAGCCGGCCACAGAGTCACCCGAGGTGGCCAGAGGATTCTTCCCCAAGGATCTGGTCTATGCCAGGAACTATGTGCGGGGGCCACTGTGTATCCTGGCCTGGGTGGTGAGAGTCAGGGGACCACGATCGTACGAGGTCTCCAGCGAGGATGGCCAGATACTCCACCACCACATCAACCAGCTGCGTCAGCGGGTACTGCCGTACGACCTGGAGGACCTCGAGGACCAGGACACCCCTGAAGCTGCCACTGCACCTCAGCTACCAGACAACCTTGTCCTGCCAGATGAGGTGCCCGGCCTATCTTTCCCCAATCCACCTACCAACAGCGCGGCCGCTCCAGGGGAAGCCGTGAAATCGGAACCACAGCCGCCAACACCGACCAGCTCTCTGACGAGTGCATCGGTGTCACCTCCTGCTCCGGTTCCGGTACCTCGCCACTCAACGCGTACAAGGAAAGCGCCCACCTATCTACAGGACTTTGTGTGTGGGTGTCTTTTGGACCAAGGGGGGAGGGGTGTAATGTATCCAGCTCCAACCGTGTGCGCGGCTAGGTCACCACGCGGTAAATAGCCTATGATTGTTGTAGGGGTGTGTTTGGGGTGTGGGTTGTTTGCCTTTATAAACTGGCCTGCAAGTCAGTAGTTCTCGTCTTGTTCTGAGCTGAATAAACTATGAGAGCTGAAATCGCTAGTAAGTCTCAGTACTTTTCAGGTGTATGCAATGCAAAACATCTGCTGATAGGAGGAAAATCTCTCAGGCTCTGCTGCTGTAGGGGAGGATCCTCTCTTGCCCAGAACCTTGCTATTCCACTTAAGTGTCTTATGCATACACATGCATGCACATAGTACAGAGGGGCCTCCCCATAGCCACTACCAAGCCTAGTCTGGGTTTTACCCTCCTACACTGCAGCAAGAGTGGCTAAGAGTGCCCCCTGCATGCTAGGCCTGGAAGTGCACGAACTTTCTACAGCTAGGACAACTTTTATTGACAAAATATGTCAATCAGAGCCTTTCCTACTTCATGCACACCCTAAGAATCCTGGCTTCGTCAGGGAGAGCTGAAACATCAGAAGCACAAAAAGACATTTCTCAGTAATTTGCATTACAACATGTGGATCTCAAGGATCAGCACAACCCTAGAAGCCCTAGCATACATATATAACCTCATGCACACAGGTGTACATATGATCCTTACCAGTGACCTTGCCCAGAAACAAACAAATGCTTTTTGACCCCAGCCATCCCTGACTACTGCTCAGTTCTCTACCACTCCTTGAAGAGTTTCCTGCCAGTCTAATCCCCACATCCCCGCAAAAGGCTACAACTGTGCCATCTGCAGACCCAAACAGATTAAAGTGACTGCAGTCATTCCCGCCATAACCTACCACATTTATGACATACCCATACCAATATGAGAGGTATACTGATAACTTCTTAGAAGAACCTTCTGAACCATTTTCTGCATCATGACCAAGCAATGTAGATGACCATAAAATGATGCTCCCAAAGCTATTCTTGAGAATCCCAGAATGGTGAGCAGAAGAGCAGTTGACTACAGTTCAGACAGACTTCTTAAGGAAAGTGTAGACAGCTATCAGAAAAGGCCAGAACAGTATCTTAGTTCCTCCCAGTAGCAGGACAGTAACACATTCAGCAAATGGGTCATCCAAAATGCAAAGTGCTTGGGAACTTGTAGAACAGTCATAACTTTTGCAAGGTTTCACAAGGATTTTTGCTCAAGTCCCACACATGTGAATCTTCAAGCATTCTTACTGCCTTAACTGTCCATTTTCCAGTGATCAGCCTGATCTTGAAGAAAATAGTGGACAGTACCATATGAACTGTGTGCCCTGCCCATTGGGTTAGGGCCGGCACACTGTCAATTTACTGCAAACATTCCATGAAGCTAAGAATTCATTTTATAGAAAGCAATTTACTTTAATTAATGCAATTAATTTGTTAGCACGGCTATCTTCAAACAGTGTGACTTTGCTTTTTAATAGTTCCTGTTACATGGCTTTATTTCTGTTTTAATTTTATTTTTACCGATATTAAACTGCAACCCTGGTGTTCCATAATAAAAACCAAGGAGAAAAACTATTCAGCAAAACTGCACATCATAGCAGTAACTTACCTAACATTGTTAACAGTTAGCAATAAAAATTTCATGGTTCCACAATTTCAACTTGTTTGGTTTATAATCAGCACATATATCAAGCCTGTTTATAAATATTTTCCTTGTTCTAATAAAGTTTTATATGCCTGAGCAAAACCAGGGTGTGTTTTTGTTTTTTTTTAATGATTGGCCTCATTCTTCAGTCTCAGGAAAGATCACCCTGCCTTCCTCTACAGCAGCGACAAACTAGAAGCTGACTACATCAGGATGACTCTAAGCAGTATGCTGCTCAGTCACAAGCCAAGCGAGTGAAGAACACCAGACAGGAAGTAAGGAATTTTTATTCTTATGTACAGGAAGACTTGTCCCTCCCACTCATGCCACATTCTAAGCCTAACACACTACATGCCCCAGCCCCTCACCATGCAGTGTGTGTGTAACATGCCATCAAGTCACAGCTGACTTATGGCAAAAAGATGGTGGCAAAAAGAACTCGTGGGCACTCCATTAAATTGCTGAGCAGTCGGGTTAGAACAGATAAAAGGAAGTACTTCTTCACCCAAAGAATGTTTAACACATGGAATTCACTGCCACAGGTGGTGGTGGCGGCTACAAGCATGGACAGCTTCAAGAGGGAACTGGATAAACATATGGAGCAGAGGTCCATCAGTGGCTATTAGCCACAAAGTATAGATAGGAACAGGCTGGGGCAGGTGATGCACTGTATTCTTGGTGCTTGGGGGGAGAAGGGGCAACAGTGGGAGGGCTTCTAGTGTCCTGGCCCCACTGATGGACCGCCTGATGGCACCGGGTATTTTTGGCCACTGTATGACAGAGTGTTGGACTAGATGAGCCATTGGCCTGATCCAACATTGGCTTCTCTTATGTTCTTAACCCCGCAGGGTTTTCAAGGAAGAGACGTTCAGAGGTGATTTGCCACTGCCTGTGAGTAGCAGCTCTGAAATTCCTTGGTGGTCTCCCATCCAAGTACTAACCAGGGCCAACCCTGCTTAGCTTCCAAGATCTGATAAGATCAGGCCAGCCTGGGCCATCCAGGTTAGGGCCACCATGCAGTACTTGCACATACTGACATGACAGATAGCCTGAGCCTAGGGTTGCTAACTCCAGGGTTGGGAAATTCTGGGAGATCCAAGGGTAGAGGAGCCTGGGGAGGGTGGGGTATAACACCACATATACCTCCTCAGTGGGGTATAACACCATAGAGACAGACCACCATCCAAAGCAGCCATTGTCTGCAGGAGAACTGATCTCTGGAGTCTGGAGATCAGTTGTAATCCCAGGAGATCTGGAGGTTGGCAAGCCTACCTCAGCACAAACACATTGTTTCCAGGGCTTCTCATGAACTGGAGAGGAAGGGGGGGAAAGGCTGGATAGGGAACTAGTGGAACTGCATTAGATTTACAAGATGATGCATGCGATAGAGCAGGTAGAGAAAGAATTACTTTTCTCCCTTTCTCACAATACGAGAACTCGTGAGCACTCAATGAAATTGCTGAGCAGTTGGGTTAGAATGGATAAAAGGAAGTACTTCTTCACCCAAAGAGTGATTAACACATGGAATTCACTGCCACAGGAGGTGGTGGCGGCTACAAGCATGGACGGCTTCAAGAGGGAATTGGATAAACATCTGGAGCAGAGGTCCATTAGCGGCTATTAGACACAAGGTATATATAGGAACTCTCGGTCTGGGGCAAGTGATTCTCTGTATTCTTGGTGCTTGGGGGGTCAACAGTGGGAGGGCTTCTAGTGTCCTGGCCCCACTGATGGACATCCTGATGGCACCTGGTATTTTTGGCTACTGTGTGACAGAGTGTTGGACTGGATAGACCATTGGCCTGATCCAACATTGGCTTCTCTTATGTTCTTAATGTTCTTGTCTCATTGCTGCTTACCAAAAAGCATCGTGCTGTACATACTATAGCCTTGTCTCAGTTTGAGGCCACATTACCAGCAGGTCCGGATTCCGTATTGCTAAAGCTGCATCACATGAGGCAACCATGACATCTACTGAGAAATCTGAGCTTTTGCTTTGTGAAAGAGCATTATAGCTCTCATGATTACTCACCAAACCATGGAAAATGCATAGATATTTCTGTCAAAGCTTGAAAATCAGCACAGGAATGCGGAGAGGGTGGGGCTTCTTCAGTCAGTACAAATCTACATACCCCCAAGCTTCTCAACACTTACTATTCCTTACGCTGAAGCAGGAATTGCTGCCGTCTGTTCCTATTTTGTGAACAGGTCTGAATATTCTGCATGTGAGCAAGGATGCGGGCAGCAAGAATGCAAGTCTGTCTGCATGATTTACTCCAGGCACATGACATAACACAGATTAGATGGTGGCAAAAAGATAGTATTTTAGCACAGAATTCTAAAACCACCAAGTACAACACAGAATCATAGCAAAGAGTTGGGACGAAGGAATGGTAACTATTTGCTATGATGAGAACATCAGAGTTTCCACAGAGGCTGGCCCCTAAGCCAGGCCACCTAATACTGCAAGTTAAAATGTCACCAATATCAGGTCAACCTCACTCTTGAAAAGAGAATATTATTCAGAGTCTTCCTGTAAACTTAGATTGGGTACAGCCTGGCAACCTACCTGAAGTTTTCCCTTGCACTGCCTGGTCCCTCAGGCTCAGATTGTCAGAGAAAGAAATATACTGACTGCCTTCTGCCCTGCTGACAGCAAGCATTGCTAAGGAAAGGTTTTTCACCTATACTTTTGACTCCTCTGCCCCTGCCAAGTACCTACACAGGATAACTCTAAATTTAATGCACGGTGCACAGCAAGCAAAGAGATCTTGTTTCCGTTAGGAGAAAGAATGCAGGGTCAATAGCATAGGTTATAACACTCCCAGCAAACAAACACCGGTCCACTTCCCAGAAAGCTAGTTAATGCCTCCCACACACACCATCCTATCATCTCTATGTACATGCAGACAGACAAGGTCCAGTTGTGGGCAATCATCCCAGACGCCTTATCCTAACTGCTGAACACCAATTACAATCGTTCCTTTCTAGTCATGAATCAACAAAATTGGAAGAAGTGATGCTGCATCAATCTATCTGCTTTCTGCTTCCTGCCTGCCTAAAGCAGCAGTGCAAAGGTCAGTCTGATTCATCCCAGCAGCAGTTCTCCTGAGCCAACCAAAAAGGGAAGTGAATTTAAAGCTAGAACCAGGGAAAAAAAATAATAGACTGGACTGCTAACAGCAAGAAATGGCAAGGCATGTGGGTGAGATGGTTTCATACAGTTCGCACTGGAAATAGAGAAGCAGGAACTTAGGCTGGTTAGTTATAGTGGGTCACAAGGAGAGCCACAAGACATGTGCACCATCAGCACAATCAGCCCTCACACAGGACAGGTCTGAAGAATGCATGGCAGCTGACTGGATCCATGACACATGCCACTCCAGTAAACCATTTCCAGTTTGATTAGTCATTCAAGAAGTCCCTTATTTACCAAGTTGAACCCAACACAAAATGAGGTTCCCAAGTCCCTGCAGGCAGAGGTATAACCACCATAAGGCAAAGCCAAGAGCAAAGGATCCAGCACCATATTTTTACCTTTTGTTGAACAGCTCTGGGCACACATGGCATTTAAAAAAAAAAAAAAAAAGCATGTACATGTGATAAACAAAAACAGTACGGGCCAGAATCTGAAGATCAGGGCACTAAGTAATACAAAAGGTCCCCCTTGCAGAGCATGCACAAGCATAAATAAATAAATAAATAAATAAATAAATAAATAAATAAATGCACACTGACCTTCCCTGAAGCTAAGAACATTCTGTGACATGAACCATTGTGTTTCTCAGGAGTACATGTTCTCCTGCTTGGGAATGCTTATTGGCTAGGTTTAACCCAACCTGATGCATACTGTCCATTTTTCTCCCACTGCATTCTTAACTACAACATCTATATAGCACCACTGATGCAGACAGCAGTTTACAGAGTAACAACAAAAAGACAGGTCCCCGCCCACAAGGCCTTTACCATCTAAAACAGCAACAGAGCAGTTGATATTCCACGCTTTGTAGAACTTTTAATCCACACTCTAAAAACCTGGATGCCAAACATCTATATTAATAGCCATCAAACACTGTTTATGGGACACTATTAAAGGAGTTCATGGTAATGAGAGATTTGAAAGTTAGCTGGGTCAACACCAGCAGGGCTGGCTTAAATTTTTCTCAGCAGAGAGTAATTTGAAAACAACACTTTACACCATACTCAGGCCTCTACACATTAGACCTGCCTAATTCTTTCTACTCTCCATTCCTAAATAAGAACATAAGCCAATATCATAATGCCCCTATATAAATCAATGGTGCGACCTCATTTGGAATACTGTGTGCAGTTCTGGTCACCACACCTTAAAAAGGATATTATAGCTTTGGAAAAAGTGCAGAAAAGGGCAACTCGAATGATAAAAGGGTTGGAACACTTTCCCTATGAGGAAAGGTTAAAGCGCTTAGGGCTCTTTAGCTTGGAGAAAAGACGACTGAGGGGTGACATGATCGAGGTTTATAAGATTATGCATGGGAAAGAGCAGGTAAAGAAAGAGGTACTTTTCTCCCTTTCTCACAATACAAGAACCCGTGGGCACTCCATGAAATTGCTGAGCGGTCGGGTTAGAACGGATAAAAGGAAGTACTTCTTCACCCAAAGAGTGATTAACACATGGAATTCACTGCCACAGGAAGTGGTGGGTGCTACAAGCATGGACAGCTTCAAAAGGGAATTAGATAGGCATATGGAGCAGAGGTCCATCAGTGGCTATTAGCCACAAGGTATAGCTAGGGGCTCTGGGGCAAGTGATGCTCTGTCTTCTTGGTGCTTGGGGGGGGGTCAACAGTGGGAGGGCTTCTAATGTCCTGGCCCCACTGCTGGACCTCCTGATGGCACTGGTATTTCTGGCCACTGTGTGACACAGAGTGTTGGACTGGATGGGCCTTTGGCCTGATCCAACATTGGTGTCTCTTATGTTCTTATGAGAAGCCAATGTTGGATCAGGCCAATGGCCCATCCAGTCCAACACTCTGTCACACAGTGACCAAAAATACCAGGTGCCATCAGGAGGTCCAGCAATGAACCCCTTCATTTTTCTGAGCTCTTGCCAGCTTGCATGGACAGTCTTGAGGCCTAAAAACAAAATCTGCTGAGCTTTATTTTTAAACAAAGTCAAAAGATCAGGTTATTAGGAAGTGAAGTTGGGGGGGGGCAGAACTCTCAAGAGGGAAATTAAGTTTTCAGTCTGTATACTGAAAACTCATGAACTTTTAAACATTTTAAAAAAAAATCTTGAAGAGGTTCCTGAACTCTGTTTCGGCACGTTCCCCCAGGAAAAAAGCCCTGCCTCGAACTATCTCAAAGGTTCCAAAAGGAACACATATTATTGGCAAATCACCTTATGCCCATCTAATTCCAACCCATATGTTTTTCAGTGTGAGAACTCTGTGGTACATTCCTGCATCTCAAAAGCTTACCAAGCACTCTGAACCAGTAATACACAATGAGAAACGTATTACCTTATCCATGGCCAGAAAGTCAGCCAGTCATTTTAAAACTCATAATGAGGTCCAAGAAACCAGAGCAAATCCCAGTGCTGGGTGACAATCCAGACACTCTTCTGCCTACACTGTCTAGCCATTCAGGACAACAATTGATACTGGACTGGGCCTCGCACACTATGGCCTTTAACTGGCCAAAGACATGCCAGTCTCAGGGACAAGCCAATCTACACACTCCAGGTACTTTTCAACCAACTATCAGAAGTACCTCAATATGTCTACTACCACTGAACTAGTACAGTAATGCTACTAATGTTATGCTTCAAATACTACTCCTGTGTCTGTAGAAGTCCACTTAAAGACTAACATTTACTCCAGCATTGGCTAACACAGCTGCCCACCTGGAATTATGATGTTCACAGACTATTGGTGAATTCTGAAATACAAATTATGCCATTAAACACCTTCTCACTGTTACTATGTTTGTTTTATGAAAAGCACATCATAATGTTGGCAGTTTGCTCCATTCATTACAGTTATATTTGAATTTGTCCTGTCTGAAGATAAGGCCTGCATCTGGCTGTTCCTGTCAGGTGAGTTGGATACATCTATTTGATTAACAGATAGCACTGTGCATTTACCTATAGCATATAAAACCATTCAGGTAATCCAGATAGCATGCACTGTGAGGATCCAGCCCCAAACCCCAAAGGACAAATTATGCTAGGCCACAAAAGAAAGATGCACAGGAACACCAACCAAGAGAGAAAGGTAAGGGATTGGTTCCATCTAATAATGGGCAAGTGAGCCTCCCAACCCACACACACACACATGGTACTTCAGAGAGTTGGACATAGATGTGCTGCTTACATGCATGCACACTCTATTCTCCGATCGAGGGCAGAGCTATCAGACAAACTGAAGGCAGGCACACACACACACCCGGTCCACGCACACTTTCCCACCCACATCTTCTTCCTTCTTGTTCCTCATACCCTAGTCTGCATATATGTCTCCTGAACCCTGATATCTCACCCCTTGTGGGTCCTTGACGAAATAGCTGCCACTAGAGCCTTGGGAGATGCGCTCGGGGTAGATGCCGCGCTCGCTCGCCAACTCTGCCAGTCGCACCACCTCGGCGAATTCCGGGTCATCGGGGAACTCGTTGCGGGGCTCCCGCTCCCCGCGGGCCGCGGCAGTCCCTGACCCGGACCCCGACCCCGCTTGAGCCTGAGCCTGAGCCAACCCGGCAGTCCCTGCAGCCCCTCGCGCCCCGCGCTCTGCGCCCCCACCCCGATCCAGCAAGGGCTGGCGCTCACGGTCGCGGCCACCTGTGGGAGACCCTGGCGGGGAGGGACAGGGGCAAGGTCCGGAGGGAATGCTGCTGGGGGCGGCGGCGGCAGAGCAGGAAGGGGACCGCACGGCGCCCCCAGGCAGCCCATACCCCGGGGACGGGCCGCGCTCAGGAGACACCAAGGGACTCGTCTCGTCCATGAGCCGGGCCGCGACAGCGATCTGAGCCGGGCACTGGCGCACAGAGACGGGCCCCGCACGCTCCAGCTCAGCGCTGCTCAAGCTGGGATCACCTGACACCGGCCCCGCGGCCACCGCCGTTTCCGCCAGAGCGGCACCAGCCAATCACGGCGTAGCCACGCCCCCTGTTTACAAGGTGCCGGGAAGCGACGCCCACTAGAGAGACGAGCGTCCACTCGCGAAGCTGGCGGCTCTGCCCACTCCCGAAGTCCGGCCCGTTGGCCTCCATAGCCACGCCCCTTCATTGTGCGGAGAGGTGCCTCCTCGCACTGCGTAGCTAAATCATGCCCGGTGAAATATGCGCATACAGTGTCTTCCGGTCCTCGCGTTGCGAAACGGCGCTTGTTTCTCGCCAGATGACAGCCACGTAAAACTCTGCAACTAACCACTGGGCCACTCTGCATACTGCATTACAAAAAGCCATGCTCTCACGTTAAGTACCGCCTTCCCTGTCAGCTGGGAAGCGCATTTTTCCAGATAGTTCGTCCCACCTCTCCATTATTAAAAAACGCCCACGAGCTGACTGCGTGCTAAAGAATCCCTCCTTTTACTGTTGTCACCATCCATGATTTTAGAAATCACAAACATAAGTTCCATTGCAAACTCACAATCCTTTCAACAGAGAGAGCAAAACATATCCTGCGGTCTGTTCTGCAAAACGAACCAGACACCAGATTTGTCCCAGGTAGTTTACACAGATTCTAGAACAGCTGTGTTAACTGGTAGCTAAAAACAGCCTGTGTCATGTTCTCCTTTGAATAAACTTTTGAAGAGAATTGGTTCAAGTCTTATATTTCACTACACACACACACCACAATGTTTTTGCTTTTATTTTCCTGTTAAACTACAAGACTGCACAATAATGGTTATTGTGTAATATTGCTTCATTTGTGCTAGGCCTGTATTCATGCTGTCATTTCTGGGAATTCCCCATCCAGTCCATTCACTTGCATCTTTGATTCTTTTGAAATATTGAGAGGAATGCTTGCCTTAAAAACAAAGTTGCTTTACTGTTTTGATGCTTTTATACTGATGTAGTCTTCCAACATTTCTATGACCTGCTATAATCTGACTGTGACATCTTCTAGAATTTTCAAAAATGGAGTAGAACAAAGTCTGAGTCCAGTGGCACCCTTAAGACCAACAAAGTTTTATTCTAGGTATAACCTTTCATGTGCATGCACACTTCTTCAGATACTTTGTGCATGCTCCTGAAAGCTGATACCTAGAATAAAACTTTGTTGGTTTTAAAGGTGCCACTGGACTTAAACTTTGTTCTGCTGCTTCAGGAAAACACGGCTGACCACCTGAACCAAGAACTGAGTGTCAGACTCAGGGCTCTTCCTCTCAGTTCTGGCTTCCCAACATGTTCCACCAAAGAAAGCATGAAAAAGTAGAGGCTTTGCATTGAAAGATCTATATTATTTTCATTTTAAAATAATAACTTGTACAAAGCAGTGGGATCAGGGGTGTTCTGCTTTCCTTCACTGGCTGGGCAGATATTTAAAAAAATAGAAACTACATGAAATAGCTGCCACTATTGTACCCAATTAGGACAGTATGCCCATGTGCAATCTTTAGAGCTTCACAGGATTTTTCATCAGAAGATTAGTCCCATGGGTGTAATCCTTTTACATATTTCACATTTTCTAGACTTTGGAGCTAACATGGTTGCCACAATCTACTAAAGAGTTTAAAGAAACACAAGCAAATCTAACTCAATGTAAAATATGTTCTTTTGAACATAAACGACTGCTAAAATAACACACACATACTATGAAACAAATTTAGAGTCCAGTGGCACCTTTAAGACTAGCAAAGGTTTATTCAAGTTTGTGTGTACATGCACACTTTTTGAAATACATTGGGATGGAAGGTAGAATTCAAACTTATAAGCAGATGCTGAACAGCAAATTAACATGTGGTATTTGAAAAAAGTATTTGAAAAAGTGTCCATGCACACAAAAGCTCATACCTTGATGAAAAGTATGCAGACGGAGAGTGATTTCAGCAAAGCGTACTTTATTCAGTCAGGAACAAGACAGCTTTGGCCGGCTCGCAGGCCGGCTTATATTCCCCAAGAAACCGCCACCCAAAACACCCCCACCCCCACTTCCCAATAGGTTATTTACAGTGGCCGAGAGTCCCATTGGCTTCTCGGCCAGGAACCTAGCCCCCTGATTGGAGCGGGCTAGGATCCGCATAGTCCATTGTCTCTTGGAGCGAAGCTCTACGGTTGTCCCTGGACATGCCTGGACTTGTCTGGACTTGTCAGGACTTGATACACTACACTTGAATAAACTTTTGTTGACCTTAAAGGTGCCACTGGACTCTAAATTTGTTCTACTGCTTCAGACCAACACAGCTGACCACCTGGAACTATACCATGAAACAGCAGTGTTTGCAATGACTGCAAGATGAAGGCTTAAACAGAAAATGCTGCCAATATAGAAAAGTGTGTGGCATCCACATATCCAGTATAAGGTCTTCATCTTCCTCTGATGCATGGAATATTGAATAGGAGACGAAAAGTACATAGGTCTGGGTCCTTTTGCTGAATCTTACATTACTGCTTGCTTTCTATAATGTACAGGAAGACCCATATGATCCATAGTTTACCAGTTCGGCTTCTGTTAGACTTAATTCTAGGGCAATGAGAAGCAGAAAATAACCATTCTTTGATCTGCTGCCCTGATATTTGCCTAGCCTCTGTAATAAGATATCACAGGCCTTCCAGTGGTAATGGATCTCATGTACATCCAATACCAGCAACCCTAGTAAATTTCCTTTCCACAGCTTGCCGATTGTGATCAAAACTGTGCAACATCATGATCTGAGGTGATGCCCCACCAGAAGCATCTGCACCATTTTGTGTGTGTGTGCTTTAGTTTACATCTGTCAGATAAAGGTAAAAGAAAATTGGAGAAAGTAACACATATGCGGAAGAGAACCAGATGACTGATAGACATATATTGTCCCAAAAAAATGAAGTAGATTGGATGTTGGAGGTTGGTGACAAACCTGCAGTGGGGGGGGGGGGGGGGAAGCCGGCCCTAAGCGCCC
>NW_015169174.1:517544-521062 GCF_001447785.1 Gekko japonicus
GATGGGATTGTGGGGGTTGGTAAAAACCCGGAGGGGGGGGGGGGGGGGAGAAGACTGACCTGAATGCCAGCATAACTCCAGGTCACACTGGCATAAAGGCCTTTTCTGCTGGCGCAGGGCACCAGCACCACTGTGCTGCTCAAAACTGTAAGTGCTGCTGTGCCAGCTAGGGTTGCCAGGTCCCCTTGTCACACCGGTGGGGGGATCTGGGGATGTTCCAGGGCTGGGCGATGACATGGTGCAACACGCTGATGTCATTCAGAAGTAATGTTAGTGTGTTGGCGACATTGGGGTGACAGTCTACTTTTTGGGCAAACTCTGGTAAAAATGGCCTCAAACCATAGAATTTTGTCCCAAAAGTAGAGTGTTCCACCCCCCCGACGTCAGTGCATCATGCATGGCATCAGGGTTGGGGAAAATTTCCTCCCACCAGCCAGCTGGCCAATGGTGGGCAGGAGCCCATGAAATCCCCACCTGGGGAATGGGAACCCTAGCACCAGCGGAGCCCCAGTGCAAACCCCTGTGCCGGTGGGAATGTGGGTGTTCTGGGGTGTGCGGAGCCATTTAGGTGGCTTCCTAAGCACTTCCAGCATGGGAACGCCCCCCCCCCCGAACAGGAGCAAAGTTGCATCTGCAAAAAATGCTGGCATAGCCCATTTGTGGCCATTTTATGTCAAAATCCATTCCCACCACACACTGCTATTGCCACGTCCACAGGAATTCAGCCAGCTCAGGATACCAACTAAGGGTGCACCCAATCAGCACCCTCCCCTGAGCTGGCCATGCCCCCTTCTCAGCACCGAATTACGCCCCCCGCCCTACAAATGCTTCCAGCAGGTTGCCCCACAATTCATGCAATAGGGTGCACAGCACAGGATGCTGTCTGGTAGCTCCCAGCAAGCACAGATGCACCTTGATGGCAGGGAAAACACAGAGAGGGTGCACTTAGCACCACTGGATGAGCACTTGGTGGAAACATGCCACTCAGTGTTTTCTGATGGCAGTGACACTGACCTGCCAGATAGAGGAAAGGTTAAGACTGGCAGGGGCAAGGCATATCCCCTTGAGCTAGGAGTTCTGGTTGCCAGTGTCCCAGACAAGAAGGGGGCTTCTGGCTCCTTACCAGGGCCTCGGGCACGGGGCCCACGGCTGGCACAGCCCATCCCGTCCATCATGTCATCCATGTGGGCGGCGATTGAGCGGGAACAGCTGGGGAGCTGGCATAAGTGGTGGGAAGCCTTTGCTAGGAGGCAGCAATGGATGGAGGGTCTGGCAGGGTCTGTGAGGGTGGCTGCCAGGCACCTGGAGGGACTTCTTGCCATCACAACGTTACCCAAATGGGCTGATTGCCTGGTGTGCCAATGCCCAATGAAGGACACAACAGGGAGATTCCAGAAGCAGCAGGACTTTTTTGCAATGAAGGGATCTCAGCAGAGTAAGAGCCAAGAGGTCCAATATACTTTCTTCAGCAATCACACTTTATACATTGCAGTAAACAACTTTCAGACATGCACAGATGCCTGTTATGACACAGATCCTTGTTTTCCTTTATGCCTATTATAGAATATCTTTGCCAAGCATACCTACAAGCTTACATATAGTTTGTCCTTATAAGCACTTTTTACCCTTTAGCTTGGTGAAAGGGGACTTTCCAGTCCCCATATAGATTTTCTGCCAGACTTTTGCAGTTCAGTCTGGGACTTTTTGGCCCCTTGTTACCACATCCTGTTTCTTCCATATGATCGGTAAGCACAGACATTAAAAATAGCTTGCTTTACTAAGCGCTGGGAATACCTTTCTTTACTAAGATCTATTTCCTCAAGCCTCACATCATAACAAGAAGACACATAGTTGCCCTTAAAAATGGTGTAAGCCTTGCTACCTTGCCCATCAACAAGAGACATCGGTGAGGGACAAGGGCGCATCGAAAGGCTGCTGGGGGACCTATCAGAGGCTCTCCACCCCACACCAACTCCCCCCGCTCATACTCCAGTGAACTGCAAAATCTGACTCTCCCACTGATTAAAGTGCAGCACACCACTACTGACCTGACCCTTGAGCTGGGGAAGGCTGTGGAGCTGGTTGTTGACTCTGGGCTGCTGGCTCTGGAGTCCTGGAGTCTGTACTCTGAATAGTGGCACCGTGGACCTAGAAGAGGCAGGGCTTGTCAGCCCAACCCCTGCACAGTCTCATCAGGGCTGGCCTTAAGGCAACTGGAGCAATTTGGCCAAATTGGGCCCCGCGGGCCGCTCCTAAGGGGGCCCCCGCACCCGGGCAATCTAGATGGATTTTATTTATATCTCTAAGATTCTGCAGACTTTGGCTGTGAACTGGGGGCCCACAAAAAAATTCCAGTTCGGCCCCAGAGTTTCAAATTGGGCCCCACTGGCTGGCCCTGAGTCTCATAGTTGCTGGGCCCAAGTTGCCCTGCCCTCACATGAAGTCTTGGGTTTGCAATTTTGGGAGAGGGGAGACTTCCCGCTGGGGGAGGGCAGGGCTGTGGAGGCCCCCTAGATTTAAAAGCCCTAAGCTTCAGCCTACTTAGCTGTCAGGTATTGACTCAACACCGTCTCCTAAGTAACAGTGAATCAGCTTTATTGGTTTCAAACAGGAACAATGAAGAACACATGACAACAAACAGTGGAGCAGGGCTCCTTTTAAACTCTACCAGGCTGGTGTAGCCATGTCCTAGAACAGTTAAAGACCAATGGCATTACAAAGATAACATCCAATCAGATCAGTTCTGTTATGTATTGACTGATATGCATGAACTGCTATGCGAATCACCTAATTGAGATACCATGTTAAGCTTCGCCCTGGGCTAGGATCCTAATGTAACCAATAGGAGCCCTAGCCCAGAATGTGTCTGCCAATCAGCTTGCAAAGCGGGATCGCTCCTGATTGGACGTTATCTCTTCAACCTCATAGGTTGTATTACTGTACAGTGGGTGTGGCTACACATTAGCCGGGAGTGTTTAAATATGGACAAGCCAGTGTATTTATTTCGATGGGTTCTGGCTGGCGATTGTTGTACCGTGTTGGAGAAGTAACTGAGCTGAAGAATAAAAACCGCATTCTTGCTGAAATCACTCTCCGACTCTTTGTTAAGTTCGAGACTTAACAATTGGCGACGAAGGTGGGATTCTAGTGCGGGTAGGCAGCCCCACTAGTACAAACCCCACGACGGACAACAGTGAGATCGCAGAGGCAGGCCAGCCGCAAGCAGCACCAGATCCGGTGACTCCGCTTGTGCGCATAAGGATGGCCGCGAACAGCCAGAGGTTCGAAGCGTTCGAGCCGACTACCGAAGACTGGGACGCTTACCTGTCAAGGTTTGAGTTCCATCTTGTGGCAAATGACATCTCGACGGAGGAGAAGAAGAAGGCGACCCTTCTCAGCTCGTGTGGGAAGAATGTCTTCGACATCGCCCGGTCACTGGTGGCACCAGCTGACATCAAAGCTGTATCCTTTAAAGACTTAACGGATAAGCTGAAATCACATTTCTCTCCACAGCCGTC
>NW_015169174.1:521311-521454 GCF_001447785.1 Gekko japonicus
GACAGATCAACCAGGGAAGTGAGACAGCGGGCTACAGCAACCGACCAACGCGTCCACCAGCAGAGGGCCAGCGATGCGAGCGGTGACTCTGATGACGACATCTGCACCGTAAAGGCGGGAGCGGATAAGCGGACCCAACAGAA